>NW_027397063.1:123943592-124082530 GCF_003265705.2 Callorhinus ursinus | reverse complement strand
TCCTCATCTCTTATTACAGTCTTTGTTTTAAAATCTAGTTTGTCTGACATAAGGATTGCCACCCCAGCTTTCTTTTGGTGTCCATTAGCATGGTAAATGGTTTTCCACCCCCTCACTTTCAATCTGGGGGTGTCTTTGGGTCTAAAATGAGTCTTTTGCAGACAGCATATCGATGGGTCTTGTTTTTTAATCCAATCTGATAGCCTGTGTCTTTTGATTGGGGCATTTAGCCCATTTACATTCAGGGTAACTATTGAAAGGTATGAATTTAGTGCCATTGTATTGCCTGTAAAGTGACTGTGACTGTATGTTGTCTGTGTTCCTTTCTGATCTATGCTGCTTTTAGGCTCTCTCTTTGCTTAGAGGACCCCTTTCAATATTTCTTGGAGGGCTGGTTTCATGTTTGCAAATTCCTTTAGTTTTTGTTTGTTCTGGAAGCTTTTTATCTCTCCTTCTATTTTCAATGACAGCTTAGCTGGATATAGTATTCTTGGCTGCATATTTTTCTCGTTTATTGCTCTGAAGATATCTTGCCAGTCCTTTCTGGCCTGCCAGGTCTCTGTGGATAGGTCTGTTGCCAATCTAATATTTTTACCATTGTAGGTTACATATCTCTTCTCCCAAGCTGCTTTCAGGATTTTCTCTTTGTCTCTGAGACTCATAAGTTTTACTATTAGATGTCAAGGTGTTGACCTATTATTGATTTTGAGAGGGGTTCTCTGTGCCTCCTGGATTTTGATTCCTGTTTCCTTCCTCACATTAGGGAAGTTCTCTGCTATTATTTGCTCCAATATACCTTCTGCCTCTCTCTCTCTTTCTTCTTCTTCTGGGATCCCAATTATTCTAATGTTGTTTCGTCTTATCGTATCACTTATCTCTCGAATTCTGCCCTCGTGATCCTGTAGTTGTTTCTCTCTTTTTCTCAGCCTCTTTATTTTCCATCATTTGGTCTTCTATATCACTGATGCTCTCTTCTGCCTCATTTATCCTAGCAGTTAGTGCCCCCATTTTTGATTGCACCTCATCAATAGCCTTTTTGATTTTGACTTGGTTAGATTATGCTTGGTTAGAAACGCTCCAGAAAGCATTTCTCTAATAACTTCCACGCTTTTTTCAAGCCCAGCTAGTATCTTTAAAGTCATGATTCTGAACTCTAGGTCCGACATCGTACTAATGTGCGTATTGAGTAGGTCCCTGGCTGACGGTACTACCTCTTGTTCTTTTTGCTGAGGTGATTTTTCTCGTCTTGTCATTTTGTCCAGAGGAGAATAGATGAATGAGAGAACAAAATGCTAACAGGTTTACAACGTCCCCAGCAAATATACTGTATACAAATCAGAGAAGACCTGAAACCAGGGGAAAAAAAAAAGGAAAGAAAGAAAAAAGCAAGAGGAAAAAAAAAAGAAAAAAAGAGATAAAAACAAAAACAGAACAATACAAAAAAAGCAGAATATGATCAAATATGATCAGGCCAGTGCATAGATCAGTGCCACGCACTAGATTTTGGGCGTATTTTGGTCTGTTAGAAAAAAGTGCCTCCTAAAATTTTAAAGGAAGAAAGACATATATGTACAAAATAAGGGTTGATACAATGAAGGGATGGAAGAAGACTGTAAAGATGAAAATTATAAAAGATTTTATAAAGGGAATTGATAAGATAAGAAATTGTTTGAAAAAAGAAAGAAGAATATTTAAGAAAAAAAAAAGAAAAAAGGGAGAGAATGTGATCAGGCAGGAGACTAGAACAAAGCCATACACTAGTGATTTAGGGTATATTTTGATCTGTTAGAAGAAACTGTATCTCAAAATTTTAAAGAGAGAACAACTTATATATATATGCCAAAAATAAGGGTAACTACTATGAAGGGATAAAATATGACTCTAAAAATGAAAAATAAAAAATGTTTTTTTTAAAAAAGGGATTGATAAGATGTTGGTTGAAAAAGGGAAAAAGAAAAATAAAAAAAAACAGTTAACAAAAATTAACTTTGATGAACTAATGAATCATGGTAAAAAAAAGCCATGAATTCTATGTGCAGTATTTCCCTAGCGCTGGAGTTCTCCCGTTCTCCTTGATCGGTAAACTTGGTCTTGGCTTGCTGGCTGTTCATGCTGATCTTCTGGGGGAGGGGCCTGTTGCTGTGGTTTCCAAATGTCTTTGCCGGAGGCTGAATTGCCCCGCCCTTGTTGGTCCGGGCTAAGCAAGCTGCTCCGGTTTGCTCTCAGGAGCTTTTATTCCCTGCAAGCTCTCGGTACAGCTTTGGAGGACCAGGGCAAAAATGGTGGCCTCCCAATCTCCACCCGGAGGAGCTGAGAACTCGGGGCCCCACTCCTCAGTGTGCCCCCAGAGAAAAGCAGTCACTCCCATCTCCCTGGTCTCCGGCCGCACTCCGTGCTCACCCGGCCTGTGACCGAGCGTTGCTATCTCTGGCACCCGACCCCGTGTGGAGTCTCCAAACCCAGCAGATCCCTGCGGTGCGTTCCCACACCACTCCTCCCGGGGGAGAAAGGGGAGTCTCCCCAGCTCTGCCGCTTGTTGGGTCCCTGCTGGAGGAGCAGTGGCCCGACTGGGCCGCTGATCACAGTTTATGGCAACCCCGGAGCTGAGAGCCCGCGCCTTGGCTCCATCTCTGCAGCCGGCTTCCCCGCTCCGATACCTGGGAGCTCTGGCGCACTCAGGCACCCCCGGTCTTTCTGTGACCCCAAGGGTCCTGAGACCACACTGTCCCGGGAGGATTCCACCCCCCGCTTAGCCACTGCAGCGACGTCCCTCAGCAGAGCCAATTTCTAAAAGGTCCAATTTTGTGCTCCGCGGCTCTATCACTTGCCAGAAGTGGCAGAGGCCCCTCCCCCACCGTCTATCCTCCCGAATATCGCCTCAGATTCACTTCTCCGCATGTCCTACCTTCCAGTAAGTGGTCGCATCTCTGTTCAGAGAGTTGTTGCTACTCTCCTCTTCGATCTCCTGTTGAGTTCGTAGGTGTTCAGAATGGTTTGATCCCTATTCAGCTGAATTCCTGAGACCAGACGAAATCCAGGTCTCCTACTCCTCCGCCATCTTGCTCCCCCCCCCCCCCCGCCCCGGTAGCAGGCATTATGTTGTTCCTCATTTTAGAGGAATACTCTCACCATTAAGAGACACATTTGCTTAACGTTTTCAGTGACAGCATTTATCAGGCTAAACTACTTTTGTATTCCTATTTTGCTAAAGGAATGTTTAATCATTATTGAATGCTGAATTTTATCGAGTGCCTGTTTTGCATATATCAAAAAGACCATATATACACATTTAAAAAAATCTTTTAACGGTGTAATTTATATTTGTTATACAGTCCTTATACAAATATGATAAATTCAACCTGATCATGATGTATTATCTTTTTATATGCTTCTTGAATCTTTTTGGCCATACATTGTTTTAAAAGTTTTTATCTATGTTCACTTTTAAAAATGACTTATCTTATATCCTCCTCCGTCTAGATTTGATATCAAATCTTGACTCATAAATTGAATTGGAAAATATCTGCTTTCCCCCTCTATTTTGGAAAGTTTGGGGTAAATATGGAATTACTGTTTTTGAAAGTTTATAGACTCACTTAAAAAACCATCTAGGAGTGGCATTTTCTTGTAGAAATATTTTAACTACTGATTAATTTCTTTAGAGGTTATGGGCTTATACAGACTTCTTCTCGAGAAAGTTGATTAAGTTACATTTTTCTTGAGAAAGTTGAGAAAGTTACATTTTTCTAGAAATTTTCATGTTTTACCTTGGGTTTCGATTTATTGCTAGCAGGTAGTGGTTCTATGTTTGCTTAAAAACAATGTTTTCTTTGATTGCAATATTCCATGAAGTCCAGAATTACAAATTTTTTAGTTGTCCTTTTCAAATAGTCTAGCTTTACTAATTTTTTGGCCATTTGGGACAGGTATATTGAAACATCCCACTATGATCATGGATATGTAATTTTCTTCTGGGTTTCTACCAAGTATTGATTATTATTTTGAGATATTTAGTGATGCACAGGCATTTAGATTTTTTTATCTTCCTGGAAAATTGAAATTTAGTCTAAGAATAGGCCCCCTCCCCTGGCACGGTCCTCATCTAATGGCTTTTTGGTAGGCAGAATTCTAAAATATTCCCAAGATTTCCCACCTTCTTGCTGTATATACCCTGCCACAATTCCTAGGACTGAGAATTTGATGGCTTTTACCCCATGATTATGTTATGGCATATTTGACCTTAAGGAAGGGAGATGAGAGATGATCTGGGTGCACCTAATTTAATCACACAGTCTTTTAAAAACAGAAGTTTCTCTGGCTGGGAGCAGAAGCAGAAGCCAGAGAGATTTAAAGCATCAGAGATTTGATGCAAGGACAGTTCTCTGTTGCTGAGATGGGAGGGACCCCAGGGCAAGGACCTGAAAGTGCCTCTCAGAACTGAAAATGGTCCCTTTTTAACAGCCAGCAAAAGAACAGAAATCTCAATACCAAGGAAATAATTTCTGCCAACTTTCAGAAGATGTCTGCCACAAAGCTCTCCCTAATCAAGATGGAGATGCATCTTGCTAACACCTTGATATCAACTTTATGAGACCCTAAACACAGAGCCTAGCCATGCTGTGCCAGACTTGTGATTCATGGAAACTATGAGATAATAAATTGGTGTTTTTTTTAAGCCTGAGTTTGTGACAATTTGTAATACAGCAATAGAAAACTAACACACTCTCTTTATCCTTAAGAAATTTTTTTTTGGCCTAGCATCTATTTTGTTTGTTATTATTATAGTTATATCTCTTGCTAGTATTCTGGGTGTACGTGTTCCATCTCTTTATTTTCAGCCTTTCCATATTCTTATATTTTGCATGTTATTTTGTAAGCAGTGTATACTGAATTTTTAAATTCCAAACTGAAATTCCTTTTCTTTTAACTTGAGAATTTTATCCATATACATTTATTGTAATTACTAATGTGTTTGCATTTGGATCTACCATGTTCTTTTCTGTGCTTTTTTAATGCTTATTTGTCCTTTCCTTCCTTTAAAGAAATGATGATTTAGCATTTGCTTTTTATTTTGCTTATTTCTTATTAAATGTTTCCTCTCGTCTTGGTTTGGAAGTTATACCCTCTACTTCTATTCTTTTAGTGGTTACCCTTGAAATTTCACTATGCATATTTAATAAAAATATGGGACTTATCATGAATTTGTGTGTCATTCTTGCATAAGAATGAAAATTTTCTTATATTGTTTAAATTTAGCAAATGTTTAACCAGAATCAGTGATTCTTTGGCTCCTCACCTCACCTTATCTGATGTCTTCCTATTCTTCCCACCTGTGCTCTATCCATGCTGATGTCGTTTTATGCAACAGGGCTCAGATTTCAAAATTCTTGCTTGTTATGTGCCACTGGTCAAGCTACTTATTCTCTTTGGGCTTTACTTTGCTCATCTATAAAATGGGGATAATAAAACCTAGCTTATTGGGGGTTTGTGAGGAATAAATAATATATATATAGCACTTAGATAAATGCTTAGAACTCAATAAAATCATGGTTTTTATTCAGTATTGATTTTCTTTTTTGTATCATAACTTCCTTTGCTGATACAATTTCTTCTTTTAAGAGTATGTGGATATTTCTGTGTTCATATCATATTCCACCTTCTTTCACTAAATTATATTCTCAAATTAGTCAGCCTATTAGGGGCCTTTATGTATAGGGTTTAGAGTGTGAAGGCTATCTTAGTCAAATGGAAAGTGGTCCCTAAGGAGCACCATTCTGTATGTTCTCATAATACTTTTGACGGTAACATGCAATCGAATGAGTGAGCAGCAATAAATGATAAACCTAAGGAAAGTATTATCGCCATTAACAGCTAAGAAGGACAGGGCAACTTAGGAAGCTTATGTAAATTGGATACAATACAATTTTTAACCCATGTATTTGGACTTTAGTAAAAGCCGAGTGGAGAGCACTGCTCCAAAATAGGCTTTCAAAACAAGCTCCTGAGATTTTAGTAGCTTTCTAAATTTGACCACGAATGCTTATACCTTTTAATTTAGTGGACTTGAAATGCTTGGCTTCCAAGTAACATGTTGTAAGAAGGTTATTTCTGGACCTTCTCCACATGTAACGTATAAAATTAGCATCCTTCGTTGGCAACTGAACCTTTTTGTTTTAAAGCTAACCCAACTCATCAGATTGTTACAAGTGAAGACTAATTAAATGGTCTTCTGCTTCTAGTTTGAACTCTTTATTGGCACAGACTCTTAAAGGTCAAAATTTGAGCAGCATCAGTCAAATAAACCATCAGCAGTATTACACCTGCATGGAAGCATGTACAGTTTAAACAATAACAACAATAGAATTACTGCTTACCATCGCATTAAAGCCACAATGTGATTATAATGGTCAATCCTCAAAGATTCAACCTAATGTAAAAAGAAGGAAGTCTGTTTAAAGGATATCTCGGACCCTCACATTTCTATCTTTGCTGAAATTGAGCAGATGCTATGGAAGCAGCCAAATGTCTGCCTTCTGCAAGAACAATGAAAAACACCCCCACCATTGTCAAGATAGCTAGAACCCATGCTGGTGGAGAAGCTGATGCTGTTAAAAAGCATGCAAAATGTCGCTAAACAATAGCGTAAAGACATGTCCAAGGCCTCCCCTGCTAGGGGCAGGCAGGAGAGTTCTTTGAAGACTGAAAGACACACAGAAAATCATGTTGTTTTCATTTTTCAAGGAACTGGGAACATTAGAGGCAGGGAAATGTTGAATGTGGGAACAGGCAAGCAATATAACAAGGCTTCATTGTATTTCTCCTTTCAAAAATGAGAAAATTTCCACTCAAATGAGAAAAATTAATCATTCTACAGCAAGAACTCATGAAGAAAAGGGGTGCTTGGGGCACTTGAGGAGGAGAGGTACATGAGGGAGCTGTGCTTGTTTTGTTTTTAGAAATCTGTATAGTGTGGGTGCCTCCCCTCCAAGGCACTTTTTTAAAAAAAGGATTTTATTTATTTTTAGAGAGAGATAGAGAATGCGAGTTGTGGGGGGGGGGGGGGGGGGGGAGAGGCCAAGGGAGAGAGGGAATCCCAAGCAGACTTCTGGCAGAGCACGGAGACCTACTGATGCTCGATCCCAGGATCCTGAGATCATGACCTGAGCTGAAAGAGTCCAATGCTCAACTGACTGAACCACCAAGGTGCCCCCACTCCAAAGGCACTTTGAATTATTAACTGTATTTAATTATTCTCCGTAACAGCCTTGTGAGGCAACACCATTTTTCAGATTAGGAAATGAAAGTATGGTAGATTTAAGAAGTAGTAATCATGATACTCCTATCATTTGCCAGGTATTAACAATGCCTGAAACATTGAATTACTGAATTGGAAAACACTATCTCACTAAGTACAAGCAATAGTCACAGGGATAGGTCCCAATGTTACAAATTAGAGTTGGAAGTAGAGGAGTATAATAATTTCACCCAGAGCAAGTTGCAAGGGAATAGCAGAGTCAGCATTTGAACCCAAGTTTGTTGGATTCCAAAGCCTTGTTCTCTTTTACAGAGTTCTCTAATCTCTCAGCCTCTCCCCATACACAATATTGTTCATATGTTTAGGAAACTCCAAGGGTGACAACAAGTGCGCAACAGTCAATAACAGTTCTGTTTGCGCCACATCAACAGTGGCGTTATTACTCAAGTGCGCCCTCCTGAGGCTAGAGGACTACAGTGCTCCTGGAAAATGGTAGCTCTCTAACGAGCTACCATCACTGCTGGTGGTCTCATGTTAAAGTAAACACGCGGACAGCTCCAGTAGATTCTATCTTTGTGGCTCCTATCACAGGTGCTGGAGTCCATGGTGTGGCCCATCCCAATGAGCCTCAGCCTCCTGCTTTAGATGTTACAGTTGCCCTTGGAGTAAACTGCTACTCAAACCTCTATGTTGTTCTCAAGATGTCAGGGAGGACAATGCTCAGCTGTTGTAATATTTGCCAGGGATCCTGGTGCTCTTTGTCATCATTCATATTGCTCTTTCCTCAAGGCACAAGCCTGACTGTTCTTCTTGAATCACTGAACTCAGCCCAGGCTCTTTCTGTCGTCTTGGTGTCTTGGAGATGTTGCCTGACTCTGAGCCTTAGGGATATTTATTTCTCTAACCAATGATTTTCTGAAAATTCAGTCTCTTACAGCAGTGGCATCTTTTTTCTGCTATAGACTAATCAGGGAAGAAATGCAACATCTCTCTTCTTTTTCTCAGATGAGAGACAACAGCACTATCTTTCTAAAGGATTGACTTCTTGCTGAGGTGGGTGGTAATGCCGGGAGTTGATAGCAGTGTTTTATACTTCAGAGAAAGTAGAGAGTTTGAATCCTGGCTCCACTACTCTTTGACCTTGTGCAAGTTACTGAATCTCCCTGTGCTTCAGTTTTTTTCATTTGTCAAATGGAGATAATAATTGTATTTACTTCATAGGATTGTTGTGGGCATTACAGGAGTTAAAACATGGAGAGTGCTTAGACCAGGGTTGACCACAATAAGTGATATGTAGTGTTCTCTCAGTAACATAAAGAGAAGCTCTATCAAGTGTGCCCACCATATGTCATAAGGCAGGGTAGGATGAGACTGTGTACTTCAAGGACTAGTAAGGTTAGCCTGATTGTGGATGATTCTGAAGAATGGGAAGGGGAGACAGAAAATTATAAGCACCACAGGGGACAGAGACCAGATTACCATGTGTGATATAATAAGATACATACTTGGTCTTTGTCCCAAGTTGCTAGCACAAAGCTCCTAAAACCCTTGGGATATCCGGGGTGATAAGAGTCTTTTGAATGCTAATGAGATGATTGCTAGCTGAAGATGAAGGTGGTGACCAGAAAACCAAGCATGATTAGAGGATTAGAGTATTAAACTCCAGCTCCGAGCTCTGAGGGGGGGAGAGGGGCTGGAGTTGAGTTAATTACCAGTGGCCAAAGGATTTAATCTATCATTCCTGCATAATGAAGCCTCCATAAAACCCCTTAAATGACAGGGGTTGGAAATCTTCTGAGTTGGTGAACACGTCGAGGTCCTGGGAGGGCGGCACACCCAGAGAGCGTGTAGGCTGCCCACACACCCTTACCTCCTGCCTTGCCCTACGCATCTCTTCCGTTTGGCTCTTCCTCAATTGTATCCTTTATAATGAAACAGTAAGGGCAAGTAAAGTATTTTCCTGGGTTCTATGAACTGTTCTAGCAAATTGTAGAACCTGAAAATGGGGTCATGGAGACTTCTAATTTATAGCCAGTTGTTTAGAAGTACATGTGACAACCTGGGACTTGCAACCGGTTTCTGAAAGGAGGGCAGTCTTGTCGGACTGAGTCCTTAACTTGTAGGGGTCTGCTGTTATATCAGGTAATTAGTATCAAAATTGAACTGATTTGTGTTGAAAACAGTGCAGACTATATGAACTCCTGCAGGAAGTTGGGCTGTATGGTACTGGTGTAGACCAGGCTCTCAGGCAGCATGGCCTTAAAGGGTCCAGAGGTTGAGCTTGTTATGGAGAGAGTGGAATGATGCCAGAGCAGGAATTTCAAAGAATCCATGCAGGCCTGAGCAAAAAACTACACAGGGGCCTGAGAACCTAAATTCTCCTCATTACTCTGGATTATGTAAATCCCTAAGATTTTATGTCATTGAAGGTAGGAGAAAAGAGCCTTTGAAGTTAAAAATTGACCAATGTTGGATTTCTCATCAATTTTGTTGAGTGGTGGCTAGATCTGGATTTAATTTGATTTATCTAAAACAAACCAAAGGAATGTGACCTTTTTTGTTCTCGAAACTATCAGTTATGTTGATCTTTCCTATTTTTTAATCCTGCTGCTTTGTAAATACCAGGGACAACTGTGATGCTTGGATAATTTTGCCAAGCACTGTGGAATTTCATCATGAGTTGTAGGAAACAGGAAGCAGCCAAGCAGCTCCAGAGTACGCCACTAGAAGAGAGCTACTATTTTATACCAAAATTTGCCTTTCTAGTGACACCAAACTTGTGGTAATGGGGTATCTATTGCCTTCCTATCCCCTTTTGAGGCCATAAAAGAGAATTCTTAGAAAGGGTAAGAACCCTTAGGGAGGGGTGCATTCCCTTCTGAAAGGTATTTCTACCGCTTCAAAGCATTGAACTTGGCTTCTGGCACACACATCCAATATGGTGGCTGCTGGGTGTTAAAACCCAGCATCTGTAACAACTCATTAGGAGACCAAGCTGAGAGACTGCTCAAAGACGACTGCTTTGCTCTACTCCTAGGAACCCGTTGAAGGTCTTGGAAGAGGTAAGGAATCTCCATTTTCAGAGTCGATGGACTTAGATCTAACTGCTTCAGTTATCTGAAATCATAGATGTTTGGTTCTCTTCAGAATAGCAAAACAGATAAAAGGGCAGGGTCTGGGACTGAACTACATGGGTTTAAATCCTGGGTTAGTCATTTACTGTCCGTGAGAAATTGAGCAAGTTGTTTAACTTCTTTGTACCTCAGTTTCCCCAATCCCCATATTAAAAAGAGAATAATAATAAACACTTAATTGCTGTGAGGATTAAACATACAATGCATTTGTAATAATGTTGGCATGTGCTAAGGACTCCGGTGTTGCCTCTCATTGTTTTACTATTACTATTATCCTCTACCCTGGAGAATTCCTGATGCAGTGTTTGTGGTCATGCAGGGATGCATACCTGTGGCCTGGGCCGTTGGATTTTGCGGTTTCTACATTGAATATCCGTCCCAGCTGGCATTTAGATTCTGTTCACGGCTAGAGATCAGAAAAGACTAGACATTCTGAGTGGCATGTGCTGTGGACTCCTAGGGCCTATTATATCAGAAGATAGACAAGATTTCAGGAAGATTGGTGAAGAACCACCTGAGACACAAGCTCCACATGGGGAAGAGTCGTCATGTACACAGCATGGCTGGCTGATCAACACTAACCAAACTGTTGGACATGAGGGGAAAGGTGATTCCAAATACATCATGGAACTTACTCTGTTCTCCCCACTCCTCTTGTTTTTAAATCCTGCAAAAATTTAGGGGATTTGAGAAAAAGCACTGTTTCCTTTTTTTTAAGATTTTATTTATTTGACACATACACACAGAGAGAGCACAAGCAGGGGGGAGGGAGAAGCAGGCTCCCCACTGAACAGGGAGCCCGATGCCAGACTTGTTCCCAGGATCCTGGGATCATGACCTGAGCCGAAGGCAGACGCTTAACATCTGAGCCACCCAGGCACACGGAAAAGCACTGTTTTCATCGACACTTCTGCTAGATTGTTTGGAATTCTCAAGAAACTCCCCAATGTAATGATTCTCCTTTCCCCCAGGAATAGAGGGTGCTAATGAATGGTGACCAATTTTGCTAAGCAAAGAAGATCTGGGGAATACCGGTCAGATTCCTAACAGTTGTCCTTGGAGGAATCTGAATGTTTTTACAGTGGGCAGGAAACTTCCATTCCTTTTTTTTTTTTTTTTTTTTTTTTTGTAATGAGGAGGAGAGTCTGGGAGGTTGGTGAGGACTAAAAGAAAATACAACAGATTGTGTTCATCCTGGGTGGGCTAAGTCAATTGAACAAGCCCCTTGCTCCAAAGCTTGCAGGCCTAATGACTTTTCAGGGAGACTGGCCTGGCTGACCTGCATTCATATTTCAAAATTCTAATCAAAGTGTACCAACTTTCAGTTATGCAAGAGAAATAAGTTCTGCAGATCTGCTCTACAGCAGAGTGTCCATAGCTAACAATGCTATAATATAGACTTAAAATCTGCTAACAGGGTAGATCTTAGGTTAAATGTTCTTACCCTATGTACCAAAAATTTACAATAATAATCATCATCATAATGGAGGTGGGAGGGAAGTTTGGGAGGGAATGGATCTGTCTATGGCCTTGATGGCAGGTGTATACTTATCCCCAAACTCGTCAAGTTGTGTATATTAAACATATACAGCTTTCTATGTGTCAAACATACCTTAACGATGTGCTTTTAAAAATAAAAGCAAAACAAAACAAAAAAATCTTTGGTGGAATATTTTCCTCTGTTCGGTTTCATGTTTTTTTTTTACGTGGGCATCTTTGCCTCTAACCCAAGTGCTGGATGATACCAGAATCCTCAGAAGACAGCCCTGCAGGCCATTTGTTTTTGGCCCATGTGTCAAAGTTTTTCCTCCAGGGGTACACTGATATGCTCTCCTCCCCCTCCACTCAAACTTCTATTCTGTTCCACCCTTCTTTTTTACTCTTCCTTCAAAAGAGGCGTGTTTTTGTTCACAAAGCCCTGTCTTAAGATAGAGACATTTATCTTAAGGCTAATACACTCCACCCTTCCAAAAAGAGTGAGTCTGAGGAACAGTTACTCTTAGAAGAAGAATAGGAAGCGGATGGTATGCACCGTATCTGCTCCAGGCGTGGGATCTGGCTTCCATTGAACTATGGCCTGTTTTTGCATTGTGACTGGCCACGGGAACCAGAAACCAAAAGCTGAGTGCAGCATAGATCATTTACAGAAGATTAGCTCACAATACCCCTGGAAATAAAGAGCTCTAATAGGGCTTGGGGTCAGAAAGCATTCACCTTGGTTACCCTCTAGGGCTTTGGGTTTTGTCCCAGGCATATTCCTTGATTGTTAATTTTCTAAAATCCAGTAAAATCTCTTGTTCTTGATGACTTACTGATGAATTTCTCTACAGGCCTCCTCCTGAGGAGCTTTTCAGAACTTCCACATATCAAAGCTGTTGAATTATACATTCCTTAAAGAGAATGTTTCAATTTATTGTTGAGTGCCTTGACAGTTGCCCTATTTATCTGATACTGCTAATCTGACTTAATCTAGCTGAACCAAAAAAGAAAAAAAAAGGCTGCTTGGCGCCACAAAATACAAGGGAACACTCTTCCCTTTCTAACTACAAAGCTTGCTGCTTAATTGTACAAATATTTGTGGGTTTGGCAAAGGTGAGTGCTAATTTGTTGTTTTAGTATGAAGCTGAAAAGGTTAGCAGAGTGCTAAGAAAATAGGACCTAAGTGCACATGATGTGCTAAATTCTTAGGAGAAACTGGGGCTCTTGCTGTTAGGACTACAAGTAGAAGCTTGTAGAAAATCTGAAGGGAAACATTTCTGGTGGTTCTCAAGTACATGGCACAGGCAATAAGAAAAACAGGCAAGAACCCGTTCTGATGGTAAAAAGGCATTTTTTCCCCCTGTATATAGATATGCCTTCATCTGCTTGCTCACTGCATTTGATTTTTACTTCAGAAATTGGTTCAGGGATTATAAGGGAGGGAATGATTTAAAGAGTCATAATGCCTCAACCTGAAAATTAGAATACTCAACAAAGAGAAATAATCAAATAATTAAAAATTGCAAATATGCCTTTCTTTATGCATCTCTAAAATAGGTCTAGTGTCCCGTTAGGAAGATGAATTAGTTAATGACCAGGAAGCACTTAGAGACCTCAGGTGGAAGCTTTATTGCTCTATTGGATTTATTTGTCTAAATGTTCTGTGTGCTAAGGCAGTGCTTCTCAAACTTTAATGTGCATGCAGATCCCAGGGGGTTCTCATTAAAATGGGGGTTCTGATTCAGCAGGTTTGGGGTGTGGCTTAAGAGTCTGCATTTCTGACAAGTTCCCAGTGAGTTCAATGCTGCTGGACTACACTTTGAACAGCTAGGCTCTGAAATCTCTGTTTTTCAAAATTGGCTGCACATTGGAATGAGCTGGAGAACTTTTTAAAAACTCCCCAGAGGTGGGACGCCTAGCTGGCTCAGTTGATGGAGCATGCAACTCTTGATCTCAGAGTTGTGAGTTTGAGCCCCTTGTTGGGTGTAGAGACTACTTAAAAAAATAGATACAATCTTAAAAAAAAAAAAAAAAAGCAGCACTCCCTGAAGGTTCTGATTTAATTAGCCTGGGGCCTGGTCCAGATATCGGGATCTGTTAAGCATGTGCCTCGGCCCCCTTGCTCCTCCTCACCAAGTCTAATGGAAGCCATTTTGAGAATCACACTGGTCCAAGGGGCTAGTATCCAGCCCATTCCAGAAGGCTGTTGTAGGGTCTAAATGAAATAATGCAGCAAAGTGCTTAGCCTAGTCCCATCACATGGTGGTCCCTCAATAAACCTTGACCGTTAGAGGAGCTTTCTTTAGCTGTAATAAGAGCCACCACCAAGGCACGGACAGCACCCGTGCACAGAATATCAGTTGTGGCAGATGTCAAGATCAGCAGCAGGACAGAGGAAACTTTGGCCACTATTAGAGGCAAGTCGAAACCACTTTGTGGGCGGAATAAGACAGGAAGAAATGGGGCAGTTGTAAAGTCATGTGTTACAGCCTCTGAACATTTGGCACTTGAGAGGGAACCATAAAAGGGTGGCTCACACTGCGGAAAACAGTACGGCAGTTCCTCAAAAAGTTAAAAATAAAATCACCCTAGGATCCAGCAGTGATACTTTTGGATAGATACCCAGAAGATTTGGAAGCAGGATCTGGAAGAGATCTTTGTACACCTATGTTCATGGCACCATTATACACAGTAGTCAAAAGGTGGAAGCTACCCAAGTGTCCATCAGTGGATGAATGGATAAATAAAATGTGGTATATACACACGATGGAATATTACCCAGCTATAAAAAGGAAAGAAGTTCTGACACATGCTACAACATAGATGAAACTTGAAGACATAAGTGAAATAAGCCAGTTACAAAAAGACAAATACTGTCTGTTCCACTTATCTGAGGTGCCTAGAATGGTTGAATTCATAAGGACAGAAAATAGAACAATGATTGCCAGGGTCTGGAGAGAGGGGCAAGGGGGAAATGTTTGATAAGTATAGAGTTTTAGTTTTGCAAGATGAAACGACTTCTGGAGATTGGTTGCACGACAGTGTGAATGTACTTAACATTACTGAGCTATATACCCTTAAAAATGGTTCAGAGGGTAAATTTAATGTTGCAGGTATTTTACCAAGGTTTAAAAAAAGTAGTGATAGGAAAAGAAAAGGTCCTCAGAATGAGTGGAAGAGGAATCAGAGAAAAGCTTGCTGTTGCTGTGAACAGTCTTTTTCCCTAGACTTCTGGGGTCTGAGGAGTCCCAGGTCCATAAGGAGGATGTATGTCAAAGCACCTAGTACAGGCCTACCTCGGAGATATTGTGGGTTCAGTTCCAGACCATTACAGAAAGTAAATATTTCACTAAAGTGAGTTCAACAAATCTTTTGGTTTCCCAGTGCATATAATAGTTATGTTTACACTATACTGTAGTCCGCAGTGTGCAATAGCATTATATCTAAAAAACAATGTACATACCTTAATTAAAAAATAGTTTAATGCTATAAAATTCTAACCATTGTCTGAGCTTTCAGTGAGTCCTAATCACTGATCACAGATCACCATAAGAAATCTAACAATAATGACAAGGTTTGAAATATTATGTGAATTACCAAAATGCAACACAGAGACATGAAGTGCGCAAATGCACTTGGAAAAAGGGAGCCGAGAAATTTACTCCACTTGGGGTTGCCATAAACCTTCAATTAGTTAAAAAAAAAAACAAACAAACAAAACAAAAACGCAATGTCTGCGAAGTGCAGTAAAGGGAAGCGCAATGGAACAAGGTTTACCTGTATTATATTTGACTATTGAAATGATAATTTTATAAGTAGAGTAATGACTGAGAGCCTCCTATGTGCCAAACATAGTACAATCCTCTCTATTCATGTTACCCATGTATCCTCACTTCAACTGCATGGATTAGGTTGCAGTTCCAGTCCATTTTCCTGATGAGGAAGCTGAGGCTGAGGAAGGGTCAAGCCTTCCGAGAGGGTAAGAACTGGGATTCAAGCCAAAGCTAAAACTATGCTCTCCATTACCACACCACTCTGCGCATGAATATGCTCTTAGCAAATATTCATTTGTTTTTTAATCCCAAAGGCTCATATTATATATTAGTTAGAAAATGACACCTATTTAGGATCTGCCACAGAGAAATACTGGCAGCGAAGTTATTCAGATATTTGAAAACATTGAATACTTGTCCTCAAAAGAAAATTTAAAAAAATTATTTGGGGGCACCTGGGTGGCTCAGTCGTTAAGCGTCTGCCTTTGGCTCGGGTCATGGTCCCAGGGTCCTGGGATCGAGCCCCACATCGGGCTCCTTGCTTGGCGGGAAGCCTGCTTCTCCCTCTTCCACTCCCCCTGCCTGTGTTCCCTCTCTCGCTGTGTCTCTATCTGTTAAATAAATAAATAAATAATTTAAAAAAATGTATTTGGATTTAAACAAGAATGCATTTAGAAGCACTCTGACCTCGTAAAAATCTGTGTGTTGAGGTATTATGTTACTGGAGATATTCTGGATTGAAAAACAAAACAAGACAAAACAAAAAGCCAGGCCATGGCACTTCTTGGGTGGACAAAATGACTTCTTGAGTTTTGCCCTCCCATGTAGATTTATGCAAATTTACAACTAAATGTAAACTTGAGGCTATTTCTTTTCTGGGGGGAGGGAGAGGCAGGAAGAAAGAGAGAATCTAAAGCAGGCTCCACACCCAGCAGGAGCCCTAAGCCAGGCTTGCTCTTACAACTCTGAGATCCTGACCTGAGCTGAAATTAAGAGTCTGACGTTTAACCAACTGAGTCACCCAGGCGCCCAGAGGTTATTTCTTTTTAATGCTTCATTTTAGGAATAAGAAAAGCCACATGGAAAATCTTATGGAATGATATGAGGACAAATAAATATATATAAATACACACACACACACACACACACAAATATAAGGGAACCATTATAATTCTGGGGGGGAAAAAAAGGAAAGAAAAATAAGACAAAGTCCCAATCTTTGAAAATAGTCTGAGGAGGTGCAACACGAATTCACGGAATTATTCAACAGCAAAGTCTTCGCAAGGGAATGTGTTACCTCTGTATTCACGTTTTACTATACTTATTGTTGCTAAGCATTTTGCATATCTTATTTCATCTGACCCTCACAGCTACTCCATCAGCTAAATGTTCTGGTACCTAATATACAGCTGAGAAAACTGAGGGCCAGAGAGGCTGAATGACTTGCCCATCGTTGCACAGCTAGTCAGTAGCAGGGGGATGCATGAGATCTAGGTCTTTTTGACTCTTAAACCTGTGTCCCCAGGAACACTATGCCAGGAAAGAGTTGGGACACACACCACCGCGGGGAGAGGTAGAGTTTTAACAAGCAGAGGAAATGGAGTAATGTCAAGGACGCTGGGATGATGCTCCTGTGCACTCTTCGCACCTCCCCCCACGTTTCCCTTCCACTTGCACGACACACTGTATTTCTAGTGATTGTTGGGCTATTGTTATCGTGTCATACACTATCCCTTTTTGAAATGAGATACTTATTTATGACAGGGCTCAAAAGTATATTTATTCTATTATATGCATTAGTTTATCAGGCCATTTAAGCTCCAAAAAGCTCCTGAAAT
Source organism: Callorhinus ursinus (assembly GCF_003265705.2). Classification (NCBI taxonomy): domain Eukaryota; kingdom Metazoa; phylum Chordata; class Mammalia; order Carnivora; family Otariidae; genus Callorhinus; species Callorhinus ursinus. The sequence continues at coordinate 124,065,051 of NW_027397063.1, read as the reverse complement.
CTGAACATCATGGAATGGAACCGTAGATGGACAGGTCAAGAGAGAGAATAACTTGGAAGCCCACTTGGAGGAAGCCTCGGTGAGAAACTCAGAATCATGAGGCTTTGGGTGTCTGAGAAAATGGACAGATTAAGGAGCATGTGGGGCCCAAGAGCAACCCTTCTACTTCACCATTTACAAAATGAAAATGAGTCATGAGATGATTCTTGAAGGAATATTCAGGAACAAAAAGAGGGCCTTCCGGACATAAACCATGAAGGACAAGACTGGGTGGACGGGAAAGAGGCTGGTTTGATTGGCGAAGGGGATCCACATTGGGAGAAGTGAGATTGGGGCCTGTTGGGTGAAACGAGACTCACGGCCTAGCGAATGAATGGACAGATAGTAAGACTGGAGGTGGTAGTGAGCCACTGCGTATTTCAGACCAGAAAAGTGATGGGATGAGGATAGCCATGTGAATGGCTTCAAAGGCAGAAGCAAAACAGAAGGTTTCTGTCACAGGCTCAGGAGCTGATGACTTCCATTGGAGTAGCCACCACTGAAATGGAGCAAAGGAGGGAAATGAGGAATATGTCAAAAGGTGAAGAGGCAAAATTTGGGAATGAATTTAAGCATGAGGGACTTAAGAAAAGTCAAACCAATGAGCAAGTTAAAAGGTTGGGAGAGGAGATGAATTCAAATCAAGATTATCATGTATCTGGAATCATATTGATAATAATTCAACATAGACTCCCCGATTTCAAGATAAGCCATCGTTTAAAAAATTCTTTTAGGGGCGCCTGGGTGGCTCAGTCGGTTGAGTATCTGCCTTCCACTCAGGTCATGATCTCAGGGTCCTGGGATCCAGCTCTGCGTCCGGTTCTCCACTCGGCAGGGAGCCTGCTTCTCCCTCTCCCTCTTCTCCTCCCCTCTGCTTGTCTCAAATAAATAAATAAAATCTTTTTTAAAAAATAAAAAAATAAAAAATTCTTTTAATCACTGTAAAACTATTGAATTATAAAAACACTGGCCAGTATGCATAGAGCACTTTATAAATTCCCCAGCACTGTTCTGTATTACCTCCCTGAGGTGTAGGAGTTGGGATTTGAATCTATGACTTCTGGCTCCATCTCGATTCCACAGTGACTTCTCCAGTGTGCTTGTTGGGTCTCTCTCGCCAGTGATTGGAGAATATAAAATGGCCACATTAATCTGAAAGAAGAGTTTCAGCCATGGGTGAGGAGGGAGTATTTGTCTACAAAAATGCCAGCAACTCTTCCTGAGACCTCTTTAAGTAACTATAGGTTGGCAGCTATTTTTCCTGCAAGTTGAATTTTCTCGGAATTGTAACCACAGGGTGATAGAGTAGGCCACTTTGTTATCTGCTCTGCCCTTTACTATTTTGGTACTCCGTCTTTAAAATGATTCATAGTACTGGTCAATCCCTAATGTGAGTAATGAACTTCTTTGGGGACAAAAGGTCCTGGTTAATGTGGCTGGCAAATACCTAAGCTAGTATTAGAGTGATAGATCAAATGACCCTGTCCAGGTCAGGCACATGGGGATATGCTATTAAGTTTTCTTTTTGTAAATAGCTTTATTGAAGTGTAATTTATGTGCCATAAAATCCACCAGTTGTAAGAATACAACTCATTGATTTGTAATAAATTTGTAGTTTTGCAACCATCACCACATTCTAGATATTTTTTTTTGTTTTGTTTTTAATTTCTTTTAAGTAATCTCGGTGCCCAACATGGGGCTCAAACTCATGACCCCAAGATCAAGTCACATGCTCTACCCACTGGGCCAGCCAGGTGTCCCCACATTCTAGGTTTTTAACATTTCTATCACCCCAAAAAGTTTCCTCATGACCACTTCCAATTAGTCCCTGTGCCCACTCCCAGCCCTAGGCAGCCACTGGTCTGCTTTCTGTCTATATCATTTGGCCTCTTCTAGACATTTCATATAAATGGAATTATACAATATGTAGTCTTTTTACATCTGGCTTCTTTCACTTAACTCCTTTTTTGAGGCCCTTCCATGTTGTAACAAGCATCAATACTTCATTTCTTTTTATTGTGAAATAACATTCCGCTGTATATACAATATATCATATTTGGTTATCTGTCCACCAGTTTTTGGACATTTAGGTTGTTTCCAGTTTTTGGTTTTTATGAATAATGCTGCTATGAACATTCACACACATCTTTGTGTAGACATATGTTTTCGTTTCTCCTGCATAGATTCCTAGAAGTAGCATTCCTATGAGGTATGGAAAGATTGTTTTTAAGAAACTGCCAGGCTGCTTCTAGAATAGCTGTAACCATTTTAGGTTTCCATCAGCAAAGCAGGAAGTTTCCAGTTGCTCCACACACATCCTTCCCAACAGTTGGCCCTTTTTAATAATAGGGCCTTTCTAAGGGATGTATAGTGGTATCTCATTGTGTCTTTAATTTGCGTTTCTCTAATGAGTAATGGTTATAAGCATATACTCATATGCTTATTTGCCGTTCAAATTTCTTCTTTGGTGAAATGACTATCACATATTTTACCTGTTTTATAATTGAGTTGTTTGTCTTCTTCTTATTAAATTGTCATAATTCTTTTTTCTTCATAATTCTTTATATATTCTGAATAAAGTTCTTTATTAGATATACGGTTGGCAAATATTTTCTCCCAGTCTATAGCTTGTCTTTTCACTGTCTTAATGATGTCTTCTTTAAAAAAAAAATTTTTAATGATATCTTCTGAAGCACAAAAGTTTTCAAATTTGATAAAGTCCAACTTCTCAGTTTTTCCTTTTAAGGATTATGCTTTTTTAATAGTAGCTAAGAGTTCTTTGGCTAACCCAAGATCACAAAGATTTTCTGTACTTTATTCTAGAAGTGCTATTGTTTCACTTTTGTACTTAAGCCTACAATCCATTTTTGCAGGAAAAGATTTTAAATTCACTTTTTTGCATGTGTACATTTTTTTTTTTAATTTTACGACACTTACCTAAGGAATATAGAAGCAAACCTATCTGTGTTGGAGTTAAGCAGAATCTGATATCTTGTCAATGTATTCTGGTGGTCAAGCATAAAAGTATCCCTAAAATTTGAGTCCTAGAAGGTGAGCACGTCTTTGGTGGGAGAAGTTGTTTCTTTGTGTGACTTGGGGATTAACGCAGAGGAGGGGAGGACAGAGCCATAATACATTGAAGGCATATTGTTTTCCAGGCCAGCAGCTCAGAATGTGCTAGATGCAGTGGCAAGTAGAACTGGTCATCTGGTTTCAGCCTAAAAACGAAAAGTGACTATTTAAATCTACCATCTATATGCACTAGGCATCACCTAGTATATCTTCTTGGTCAATAAATAACAATCAACTATAAATGCCGTTTCTTCTCACAAGGCTGTGTTCATTTGATTACAGGGGTGGTGTGGTGGGGAAGGATGGGAGCACCGGGAGATAAACTGGGATAAACTATACTTAAGAGACAAAGTCATTTTGATTCATCGGGGAAATTGAGAATGTTGTGTCAGATCTAGTGGAAGACAGACCATTTCGAGAGCATAGAGACCTTCCAAAATACTCCCCCTTCCCCAGACATCAGCCACTTTAAACCATGCTGCAGCTATTGGACTCCCAGCCTCTCTCAAAATGGAGTTTTCATACCCTTTCCAATTACACCAGGAACATTCATAAACAATCACCCCAGGGCTAATAAATAACATTTTAATGGAAGATAAACAAATAGTGATGATAAGGGAGAACAACAGAGGAAAGGTCATGTGCTTGGAGGCTGACTCCATGCAGATGCAGCAGGAATAGAAGGATTTGCCCATCCGGGCTGAAAGGGGATGTCGCTCTGCTTCTCGGCAGAGCCGAGTCAACGCGGAACTAAGAACTGATATCGTCAGTTAATATGTTAAAATTAAGTAATTCCTTAACATATAATCCTTCGAAAAAACATTATTGCCAATAAAAGTAAAAATGTCCTTTCTATCACCTCCATAACTTCCAAAGCCACCCCTTCCCTCTTCAGAGATAACTGATTGTTATGATACCTTTCAGAAGTTTTCACCGCATTTATATACACACACAGGTTCCCATCAAGTGTGTAGGTGTTTGGAGTTTTATACATGGGCCATATGACTCATTCCGCACCTCGCTTTTCATTCATTAATATTTATATTACTTATATATTTACATTTATGTTATATAATAATTTTTCTTAGAGGTCTTTCCACATCAGGACATAGAGGACACCCCATTCTCCTGCTCTAGATGTGGTACCTTGAAAGGGTTAAGAATGCATCCCCTGTAACTAAACTACGGGACCCAAATTTCATCTCTGCCCCTGCTAAATCACCTTGACAAAGTGATTAGCTCTTTTTGTGCTTCGGTTTCTGCATCACTAAAGTGGGGCGAAGATAGGTCCTATGTCATACTAAAAAGTTAATACATGAAAGCACTTAGAACAGTCTGGTACCTTGTAAGTTAGCCAAGAAATGTAATCAGTTGTTCTTCATTTTAATGGCTATGTGCTATGTCTACACTATAGTTGTTTCCCTACTGATGTACATTTAGAGTGTCAACAAGTTTTGCTATTATCAGTAATGAATAAATACTTCAGTGACTGCCCCAGAATATGCTTCCTCGCGTATCCATGTGTTTCTGTAGGGTAGATACAAAAAGCACAGTTCCACAGACGTGGGGATTACACACGTAAGACGTAGCGGTAATGCCAAAAGTGACTTCCAGTTTATATTTCTATCCATGAATGAGAGTGCCCATCTCTCCACACTCTTGCCATCAATTAGTGTTTTAAATGTTCATCCCGTTAAAGCACAAGAAATAATTTTGTTTTAGTTTTTTTTAATTTTATTAAGTTTTTGGGGCACCTGGGTGGCTCAGTCAGTGGCACATCTGCCCTCAGCTCAGGTCATGATCCCAGGGTCCTGGGGTCGAGCCCCGCATCGGGCTCCCCGCTCAGCAGGGAGTCTGCTTCTCCCTCTCCCTCTGCTCCTCCCCCCCATTCAAGCTCTCTCTCTCTTTCTCTCTCTCAAATAAATAAAAAAATCTTTAAAAATTAAAAAATTTTTTTATTAAGTTCTAAACTGTAATTCCAGTATGTTTTAATTTGAATTTCTGAAATTACTAATGGAAATAAAATATTTTCACATGTTTATTGGTCGTTGAGGTATCCTCCTATGTGAATTCCCTCCTTGTAATCTTTGGACATTTTTGTACTGAATTGTTTGATTTGTAAAGCTTCTTAATATATGTACACTATATGCATGCTAATACTTGGTTTGTTATATGCAAATATGTTTCCCCTGGTCTAGGTATTAATTTATTAAAGTCCTCTAAGGAAACGTGAACCCACCCTCGACCACTCCTAGTGGGATCCCAGGAGAATTAAACCACATGGAAGCCACGCTGGCCAGGCCCAGACCACAGCTCTGATAAAGGTTGAAAGATGACATAGATGAACCAGGTGCTTGGACAGAGTTCAGAAAAGAATCTGTATAGCAGACAACATTTAGCTTCCACAGGTTCAGACCTGAGTGGTGCTAAGAGTCTCTGAACTTTGTTAATTAGAACACGTTTAGGCCCTGAGCTAGAATAGGGTTCCAGGTGAGGAGGTGGTGACCTTCAAGCCCTGTGGATAAAGCACAGTGAGCATAACCAATGTCAGAGATGGGGAATGAGAATAAACTGCCAGACAATTTTTCTGGGATCTTGTTACTCAAAGTAGCAGCATTGTCATCACCAGGAACTGGCTAGAAACGCACAATCTTGACCCCTACACCAGACCGATGGAATCAAAGTCTGCATTTTAGTAAGATTCCCGGGTGATTCATGTGCACATTGCAGTTGGAGAAACACGGCTCTAAGCCTGTTTCAAAGGGCTAGAACTGTTGGTTTGGTGGATAGAGTTTCATTTACCATCTGTTAAGAGTTGAATTGTGGCCCCTCAGAACTCATATGTTGAAGTCTTAACCCCCACTACACCGGAATGTGACCTTATTTGGAAATAGGATTGTTTCAGATAGAATTAGTTAAAAGGAGGTGGTACTGGAATAAGATGGGCCCCTAATCCAATGTGACTGGGACCCCTTATAAAAGGGGCCATTTGGATCCAGACTCTCACACAGGAGGACACCATGTGAAGGTGAAGGCAGAGATCAGGGTGATGCAGCAGAAGACATGGGCAGCCCTAGTAAAGAATATACTATCCCGCAGGTTTTCCACGATGGAGGGCCTGGGCATGCAGTGCCCTAGAAAAGGCACCCTCACCTCTATCTTCTGGATGATACAAAAATTTAGTGGGAATAAATAGGGCACAAGATGCCACCTCCCTCTCAGGCAGCCATGGTCCCTCCATCAGCACCTCCTGCAAGTTCTTCTCCTTTCGCAGGGTCAGGTGATGCCTCCAAGGCCTTCAGCAGTTGGCGCTCTTGTAGGGCTCACACCGAGGAGCACATTTAGCTTTCCATGCCTTTACATAGAAGTGGGAAGTGGTTGGGTACAGAGAAATGCTGGCTGATGAAACAAACCCCATTATCCCAGCTTATGTGTTTCTACCCGTGTTTTAACAAATGGGCTATTTAGAGGCAGTTTGTGCTGGTGAAATTAAAAGAAAAAAATATGTTTGAAAAAGTATCCATTTCTTTATCACTCATTAGTGACTCAGAGCAGTGAAGTCCACAATTCACAGCCTGTTTAAGCAAAGTCCGCAGCCTTTATTGAAATTATAGAGTAGAAAAATCACCGTCTTCAGCTCAGTTAATGGTCAGTACCTGGGAAACAAGGTACTTTGGACACTGACTGCCTTTCTCTTAGGTTTATCTCGGTACATTAGAATATAAACTTTTATTTGTCCTACATATTCTTTTAGGATGATGCCTGATTCTTTTCAGACAAGATTTTTTTTCTAATAATAATAGCTAATGTTTTTTGAGTAAAGACGCTGAGCTCAGAGCTCATACTGGACACACGGATTGTCACACTTAACATTCATTACATCCATTTGAAATGGGTGATGTGGTTATCTCCACTGCACAGCTAAAGACATAGAGGCACAGAGAAGTTAACTCAGTTAACATCACTGGATTCTACCCCCAGAGTTGCTGATTCAGTTGGTCTTGGGTGGGGCCTGAGAATTTGCCTCTGTTACAAATTCTCAGGTGATGCCGATGCTGCGCCTGGGGACCATACTTTGAGAATCACTGGGCTAATAGTTAAAAGCACAGTTTCTGAAGTCACAAGGAGCTAAATTCAGTCCCAGCCTGTCACGAACCAGCTGTGGGACCTCCGGCGAGGTTCTAATCTCTGTCCTTCTGTTTTCTTCGGTATAAGATGGGCTAAACATTGTACCTTATCTCTTACAATTATTGTAAGGCATATTTTAAAAATTAGCAGAAGACCTGGGTGCTTATTAAAGTGCTCAGCAAATGCTAGCTGCCACTACTCTCACCACCACCATCAACCCACTTTTTATTCCTATACAGATGGTTTATTCTCATACCTCTGTTCTTTGACGTTTTTGGATTTCTGTGTGAAAAAAAAAATGGATCTTCATTATACCTCCTATGTCAGAGGTTTGTTGTGAGGATTCAGTGACTTACTCTGTACAAAGAATTGAGCACCATGCCTCATACATGGTCAGAATTCACTATTATTAATTCCTCTTTCTGCTATCAAACATGCATAGTACTAATTGTTCAATATGCATTATGTCATTTAATCCTCACGGTAACCCTGCAAGGTTGAAAATGTTAGGATAATCTTATAAATGTTGAAATGAAAGCATTAGAGGCTAAGTTACTTGCTCAAGACCACTCGGTGATTGAGTTGAGATTTAAACACAGATCTGTGTGACCCTATAAACACTGCCCCTACATAGGATGCCACGCTCCTGCCCAACTTCATAACTCACTTCAGAATGGAGTGAGCCCTCCTGGACCGGGGAGTGGGAGCGCTGAGAGAGCGAAAGTTTTTGATTTAGAAATGGAGGTTTGGAAACATAGTTTCACTTATTAGTCCATGAAATAAATCAAAGCTTGTTACTGTGATGAACCCCTTCACTTTTTAGACAATCAAAGTGACTTGCAGCTTGTAAAAATTCCCTCAGAAAGAAAACAGAACAGCCATGAGCTAGGCTCATACATATTTTCCGCATCACCAGCTGAAAAGCGTTCATCTTACTCCAGGCTCTACACCTTGTTCCCTTGCTGGGTCATCGTCTATCCACACAGCCAGACATGGGAATGTTGAAATAATAGTTATCATTATTTGAAACTGTCATATGCAATGTCACAATGTTTGACTCAGATTTCCCTGAAGGAAGAGGTACGTAAGGATAATCTAGGCACCAGCTTCGAATCCACCCGAGTTGACTATGAGATGAAAATTATTTTTCTTTCTGTAATTACTGAGGTAGTCCCCAAAGATGTTTGTTATGTTAAACTGGTACCAAGTGTCAAAGTAGTGTTCATAGGTAGCTTTCAGGGTTATAGAGGAGGGAACCACAGGCTTGACCCAGGAGTGGAATGCCTTCCAGCCGATGCATGTGGTTAATGTTTGTAGGGAGGAGAAGCCTCCAGCAGTAGAAGATCACATTTCTATTTACCTGGAGGCAAAAAGTAATCATAAACAGGTGCTCCTGAATGTTCAACCCGGTCTGACTTCTCAACCAAAAAGCTCCGCAGCTACCTCAGGTTCCAGTGAGGAGAAGGCAAGTTTAATTCACTGCTCTGTTATCTATCTCTGGCTCCTTTTAAAAATATAAAATAAAATCTTTTAGCATAACAGAACATGTGTACAGAATGTGGTTGTAGCCAGAAGTTATCCCATAGCTCTGGCCTGTGACCAGTTTGCCTGGGAGGATTTATTTTAAGCTATTCTTATCTGAATTCGTCTGGCTGCGCCAGCATGGGAGCTAATTCTCTGACAATAAGCCTGCTGGGGTGTGTTTGGGTCTCTGTTTGTTTATTTTGATGTGTACAAAGACTGCAAAATGGATAGCGGCATCACACTCCGCTCTAAATGAGAAGCGCAGGCTGGGGGGGGGCGGGGGAGGTTGACGATATTGGGAATCAGGGTAGCGAACAAACAAGCACTTCAGGGAGAATGTAGGTAGGCACATTCTCTCCCTGCAGGGAGACCCAGAAGTGCAGGGTCTCTTGAGATGAATGGGATGACCGGAATTCAAAATACCAGCGTGTCAGGATTCCAGGGAGGAGACACCCCAAAGTCCCTGGGCAGGCAGGGAAGAGAGCAGAAATGCCCAGCTCTGAGCTGAGGTTGCTGTAAGGAGCCCCTGATTCAGGGCATGTCGCGCCATTCCCACGGCCAGTGGAGGGGTGTCCTTGCTCGCAGCCTTCTGCTGTCACCCAGTCTCGGTGGCGGACGTTGATGAAACTTCTGCTTTCGGTAACCTCTGTTCCAAACACTCCCATCTGGGCCTCACTTCACCTCAGCCACAAACCTTAACATTATCTCTCAAAACCGTGCCCCTGCCAAGACGTCATTCACTAAAATTCTCCCCAGCGCCTGCCACTGGCTGTCCACGGAGCACAAAGCTTTTACCTTTATTATTCCACTCCATCACCGTGGTCTGACCTAAACTCTCTCCCTCAGCCTAGAACATTCTTGCTGTCTTGTTATTTCCAAACCCCTCTTCTTTTAGGACCACTGTGGTCAGTCCAGGCTTAGGAGGTCAAGATATTGATATTGGGCTGACGGGGTCTACCACCCAGTCACACTGTTTGACCACAGGTGAGCCGTTAGCCTATACCAACATATTTGTATTGCTTTTGAATCGACTCTGCCAATTCCCCACAGTGCTTTGTTCCAAACTTTTTGTCTCTCTCATACTCCCACTCCAGCCCCTGGCTCTTCATTAGAGAGAAATAACCTGACTACTTAGTCCACCCGGAAGACTGAGAGCATACAATATAAGAATCCTCAGTCTCTCTCCTCCTCACCTCGAAATCACTCTACCCTCAGCTTGCCTTTGTCCTTGTTTCAGAGAAAGAGGTATTTCCCGTTTTTGCCAAGACTCACTCAACCTTATCCTATGACTGGCTCCTACCTCTTACAATTTTAGCTATTATTTATCTCATCTCCCATTTCTCTGTTAGGTCAAAATCTTCTTGCCAACTGTTGTACATGCTCGGATCTGCCATACACTTAAAAAGCAGTATCTGTGCTTGACCCTGTCACCACCTTAAATATCGAAGTTTCTCTGGCCCTTTTAGATATCTCAACACATACATACTCTCTCTTAATTTTTTTTTTCTTTTTTGCACCTGGATTCTACTTCTCTCCCATCAACAATGATTTGCTCAAAGATGACCAATGAAAATGGCAAACCCAATGGCTCCTGCTCACACGGTCTCCGGGATGTCCTCAATCTTGTTTCTTCTGTCTTTTTAACTGGTTCCTCCACTATTTTCTAAACTTTCAGTGTGGCTTTACTCAAGGTTCCACCCTCAGTTCTCCCTTACCTCTCTATGCTGTCGACAGTTATATCTACTTTCTTGGTTCCAGATGCTGTCATCATGCAGAGAACTCCTCAAATAAGCTCTAACCTCGCTTCCAAACTCCACCTTACAAATCCAACTTTCAAGTGGATCTTAGATGAATAATACTGGTGGTAATAACAGCAACAACGTATTCAGCATCTACTGTGTTCCGGACACAGTACTAGGTTGTTCTCTTAAATTCTTGTTTTGTTTCCTCCACAACTCTACACCTAGATAATATTGTACACTCCTTACAGATGAGAATATCAAGGATTCAGGAGGTTAAATAACTTGCTCCAGATCATGTATTTTATGGTACAGGCCTGGTACTTGGACCCTGATTCTGGAAAAAGGGTTGGGGTAAAGGTTATAGGAGTAGAACTCCCATCCTGGCTTTGGCATTACCTGGGTCTGTGTTTTGAATGCATTGCTTAGCCTTACTGGGCCATTGTTCTCTTATCTGCAAAATGAGAGCAAAATATCTCCCAGTGTTAACCAACATTAAATTTCCAAATTTTTATAATTCTAAGATTGTGTTCTGTGTTGTTGGCACCTCAAATTCAATAAGATTAAAACAACTTGATTACTTGTTCAAATCTATTGTACTCCACTTGGGCTTAATTAGTTCACAATTATGGACTGGTTCCTCTACAAAGTTTTCTTCTTTTGCTAGGTGTAGGATTTGCTGTGCCAAGACAATTATTGCAACAGAAATAGAAAAAAATTCAGTTGTCATTTTTTTTATAAGATGATCACTTCTCTAGCTGCAAATAGTGAGTTTGGAACATTTTAAATAAAGTGTTTTTGAAAGTGGTTCATTAGTGCTTTATAAAATGTTATTTATGATGAAAGATGTTACCTAGACCTTTTGTGGTAATCATTTCGTAATATATACAAATATTGAATCATTATATGGGTACACCTGAAACTAATAGATTGTTATATGTCAATTATATCTAAATAAAATAACTAAATAAAATGAAACGGCATTTAAAAACAACCTAATGGTTTCAAAAAATTTTATCTTTAAGTCACTCTGTGAGATATCCTAGAAGATGAAATGATCATTAAAAAGCACACAAAATCATGCAGAACAAATCACTTTATAACCAATCAAGACCTACTAAATCAAGTGTTTGTGATTTATAATAATGTCTACCTTTTTCTCTTCATAAAGTAATACAAACTTTTTTAAAAAAGCACAGAAATTGCAAGTAGGAAAAGAAATCATTCATAAACCTACATCCCAAGGACATCAACTACTAATATTTTTGTGTGTAATTGTCAGTCTTTTCTTTTTTTAAACATGCTTTTTTAAAAAATGAGATCCTACTCCAAATACTGTTTTTAATTGGATTTTTATTTTTAAAATACATCTTGAACATCTTTCTATGATGTCATGTATTTTTTCCTTCAGCCTCTTTCTTAAATGGATGCACAAGAAGTTGGAGTCAGGATATACAATAATGCATTTAACCAATCTCCTAACTTTGGCTATCTAAGCTATTTGAAATTTAACTCTTCAGAACAATGTTCATTGAAAGGCATGGAAATAAGCCTTTTCACAAATCCTTGAATATTTGGGATAAATTCCTAAATATAGAACTGGAATGTCAAAGAGTGTGCAAGTTTTAAAAATCTTTGGTTTCGTTGCCACCAAACTGTTTCCAGAAAGATTGCCATCATGCATCTTCCTCCACCAGGATAAGAAATTGCCTGCTTTTCTCCACTTTCACCAGTAGACCAAAACAAATAAATAAAACAACAAAAATCCAATTAAAATACCCCCCCAAAATCCAAACCGGAAACCAGAAAAGATTATGCTGATCACTGAGAAATTATTCCTCCTAGGGAAAAATATTTCCTGATGATTCTATGTGAAACAGAAAGCAGTCACACTACATACAATAATAGTTAATAGAGAGCCCTTCAACACGGGAGGCAAGAACTGGTCCACACATTCTGCTAGAATATAGCATTTCCTAAACTGTTACAAGGCTTAGGCAAAGAAACTCTCTTGTGTCTCAATAAAACTCTCAGATTCATCATTGGAAAAAATAATTCAGCAGCCCAGTTAATAGAATGAGCATCTCATCAATAATTTAGTTCTAAAGAGCCAAAAGGTTTATACCTTGATAATCTCAGCCCTCACTAAGAAGGAGGCAGAATAATGGGGTTTGAAAAGTTCCTAAGACTTCAGTTTGAGTCCTAATGCTGTTACTTCCTATAGCTGTGTGACCTCCATTGGGTCACATAAATGTCCAGAGCCTCAGTTTCCACTCCAGTGAAATAAGGATGATAATATTACCTTGCTTTCCTCACAGAGTTGTCACAAGATGAGAAATGTGAAAAAGATCTTTGCAAACAGTTGGGATTGAAGACTATAAAGTTAAATATGGTGGGATATTGAAATCCATAAGTCTCACAAGACTAACTTAAAAAGATACCCACAGGATTTCCCAGGTCCAAAACATCAGTCATATTTTAAAATTCCAAAGTCTGAAAGGGCTGTAAGGTCCATTTTTGCAAAAGTATTTTAATAATTACCAAGATCAAATAAGCTTAAGTCTTTCTGCTATCTGGAAAGCCTGACTTTCTTAATCTTGCCTCTTGGCAAACACGCATCACAACTTGAAAAATGTGTTGGCTCAAACCCACCTGACTCTATCCCTAGAGCATACAATGTCCTACTTTCTTCCAGGTGCTTGGCCTAAAACTTCTGGGTCCCTTGATGTTAGTCACTTTTATCTCCTCTCATTCTATCAAATTAACTAAGAAAAATCCTTTAATGAAGATATATATAAAGTTTTTAAAAAGTCTCATCATGGGGCGTCTGGGTGGTTCAGTTGGTTAAGCATCTGCCTTCGGCTCAGGTCATGATCTCAGGGTCCTGGGATCGAGTCGCATATCGGGCTCCCTGCTCAGTGGAGAGTCTGCTTCTCGCCCCCACCGCCCCTCCCCTTCTTGTGTGCACTCTTGCGCTCTCTCAAATAAATAAAATTTTTTTTTGAAAAGTCTCATCAAAACTATAAAATTAGCCATGTAATCCCCCAAAACTTAAAGGCAAAATAAAGTTATAACTTAAATGGCTGAGTAGGTATCTTCAGGTGCTAGCTTCTATTCTGAATGATAATTTAATATAGGACTTGTTTACTATTTCACAAAACACAAAATAAATGTCCATTATGAGTTTTCTTCTCTCATATTCAAATGAGATAATTGATGTTGGAATCACACACTTGTTGATTGAAATTGGCTAGCTCTTTCTCATCAGTTATCAGCTTTTCCTGTCAACATTTGGATCTCCTGCTCACCTTGAGAACCTGAGCAAATACATATTAGCACACCAGAAGAACTATTTTCAATAACTTCTCAGTTGTCAATACCTCTATAGTGAATGGCCGTGCTGTCAAAAGTACTGTCTGTGACTCTTTGGTTTCATGCAAGATGAGAAAGAAGCCCAATTAATTTATTTATCTATCCAGTATTTATCGTGTACCAGTTACTCTTACAGCCACAGGAGTATGGTGTTACTACAGATAGACAAGGTCCTTGCTGTCATGGCCCTTGCATTCTAGTGAAGAAGATTTATTTATTATAAGCAAATGAGATCAATGTCTGTATGATGCCACAAAGTGATGGGTGCTGTGATGGTCAAATGTTACGTGTGCTCAGATACTCTGTCACACACTAGCCTAGATGTTGATATGAAGGTTGATATTGTATTTTGTATTTTAAATTACAACATTTAAAGTCAGTTGCTTTTTCTTTTTTTAAGATTTTATTTATTCATTTGACAGAGAGAGAGACAGCGAGAGAGGGAACACAAGCAGGGGGAGTGGGAGAGGGAGAAGCAGGCCTCCCGCCAAGCAGGGAGCCCGATGTGGGGCTTGATCCAGGACCCCGGGACCATGACCTGAGCCAAAGGCAGACGCTTAATGGCTGAGCCACCCAGGTGCCCCAAAAGTCAGTTGCTTTTAAGTAAAGGAGATTACATTTGATAAGGTAGTTGGGATTCTTTCAATCAACTGAAGGCCTTTAAGAGCAAAAACTGAGGTTACCCCAAGAAAAGAAATTCCTCCTTAAGACTGTTACAGAAATCCTGAGAAACTTTCCAGCCAGCTGATCTGCTCTACAGATTTCAAACTTGCCAACCCCTATAAGCGCATGAACAAATTCCTCAAAACAAATATATACATGTTTATATGTAGAAGGATTCTATTGGTTCTGTTTCTCTAGATAACCCTTAGGGATGCATGTGCTATGAAGGGAATGAAGCAGGTGGAATGGAGACATGATGTGGGAATGGGAGGGGGATACAGTTTGGAGAGGTTGTCAAGACAAGGCTCCCTGGGGAAATGACATATCAATAGAAGTGAGGGAGTGAGCTAGGCAAGGACACAGAGATAGGACCTTCCAGGTTCAAGGAGCGGTACGTGCAATGGCGTTGAGCTAGAACAAACCTCAGCTATGTTTGAAGAGGAGCAAGAAAGTGAGTCCATTGAGGACAGTAAATGGGGAGAGAGGAGTGATGGGCAATGAGTTGAGGGGAAAGAGGCAGAGGAAAATCATGTAGGATCCTGTAGATCATAAGTGTGATGAGAAACCATTGGAGGGTGTTGAGCAGGGAGACAATGTAATCTTACAACATTGTGAAATAATCGCCATTCTAGCTACTGGGTGGAGAATAGACTAACAGTGACCCATGTTACAGCACAAAGAGAAGTCCTTCCGGGCTAGTGTGATGGTGGCTTGGATGAGGGTGGAGGAATGGAGATGCTAAGTGTTCAGATTGGAGATATAATTTGAAGGGAGAGCTAATATCACCTTATGCTTTTCTATCCCTTTTATAGGGTATGTGATAAAAAGAGAATCAAGGACGATACCCAAGTTTTTTAACCTAAGCATCTCAACCAAAACAGTGCCCTTAAAAAGATGCAGAAGACTGAGACTGGATAAGTTTTGGAGTGTGAGGGAAATCCAGAATTTTGTGTGGACATTACTCGTTTGAGAGACCTATTAGACATCCAAATGGAGATATCATGTAGGCGATTGGCTATCCTGGAGAATTGCCCAACTCAAAGTATTTTTTTGTGAGTTTAAATCATACAAATTCATTTTGCTTTCTGGGCATCAGCTATCCATCAGTGATCAGCAAATTGGTATACTGACTGTAAACTGCCCTCAATAGACTTAACCTAACAGTATGTTTATGTAAAGATGGCTGTTCTCCTTGTTAGCTATTCAAATACTGAAACAAGTAGTGTAGGACAGTGATAAATTCTAATTAGAAGAATTACTTTTTTGCCCGGGCCAATGTTTTGGGGGTCTTCACATAGCCTTTGAATATGATAAAAAAAAAAGCTTTTTATAATTGCAGTGATTAAGGAAACAGTACAAGGTAAAAAGGAAAGAGGCAATATCTATTACTTTGTTAATCACTGATAGATATAAGTAATATAGACATACCTACCTATAGGCAGGTGGTTCTGAAATCTCCATGAAGATATACCAGGCCAAGATTCTAGGGGAATGTGGTCATAACTGATTCAAAAGGATGTAAATTGCTAAGGTGCCATCCAAAGGTTAATTTCAGCCATAAGCTGGAACCAGCTTCACTTGAGCAATAACTTCCTCCACAAATAGTAAGCGCAAGAAAATTCCCAGTAAAAAAAGCTGCCTACCTAATTGATAGAGCTTGAAGATCTGGAAGAAGTTGAGCTTTAATCTAAAACTTCACCATAAATGGTCCTTTATGTTCTTAGGAAGCAGGCCCCATATGGAGGCTTTCTGCTTCTTTCATGCCTGCTCTGGACAAAGGACCGTAATCTGAGCTCGTCGCATGAAATCCGGCCAATTCTATCACACTTTGCAGGAGTCCAGATCCACTCTTACTGCCGATGCCTTTGGAGTCACAGAGTGATAGTCAGCCCGGCTGTTATGGATGCCCAACACATGGCAGACCTGAAAATAAATGTTATGAAAAAGGCCACAGGGCCATAATAGAGTTGTTATTAGAGCCGAGCTGAGTGCTGCAAAATGACTGAACATCCACTATCCAGAGAGGAACAGAAATTTCAGAGACTGTTTGGGGGTAGACAACGGATGGAGCCGGCTGGTTCCAATTTCTGTTTCTGTGCCAGCCAAGCAGAAGCTGAAAAAGCAGAATGTATATTCAAATGCCTTTAAAAACAATCCAAACTATGGGTGAGTCTAGTTTCCAATCGGCAAAAGGGTGAGGAAGAAATGATTTAGAATGCTTTTCCATTGTGTCCTGTCTTTCCTGTAAGGAATGGAGGGCTTGTACTTGGAAATCTGAGTTCCTAGTAAGGGAGGGATCTTGCCTTAGCTGCTCAGACAGAGAGAGACTTGGGATTCATGCGTGCCCCAAACTTTAAGACTCAGATCCTCCAGAAATGATCACTATTCCTCTATTCTATTATTTCCTTGTAAGTGTTAATTCTAAAAGGAATACGGGGGTTCAAGTTTTTCTTTAAGATCTATGAGGCTCTGTCAAATGGTGTAAAATGTCTTCAGCCAAAACGTCTAGGGGACTCTCCAGAATGGCTTTTGAACTCAGTGTAACTTGCCCTCAGAGTGTAGACCGGTTCTTCTGCTCTTATTGGTAATTCAAAATCCAGTTTTCAAAATAAACTAAAACCACAATGGTGATCACCACCCATTTTGCTGAATGTCTATCCAAATGTCTAATTGACCCAACAGTTTTGAAAAAGTTAATTTGCTGACCCTTCCTCCGGTGTCAGTCTTCATTCTGCCACCTTGACACCATGTTGACTCCTTCAGGAAGCAGTGTTAAGAAGAGTGAAAAATGTGTCAACAGGGAGTGTTGTGGGTGAATGTACTACTCTGCAGGCATTAAACTTTTATGGATGTGTTTATGTATTATACATGTACAAGTCAGCAAGTCTGTATTAGAAATAATCTGCAGAAGCAATAAATTAATGCTGTATTATTAATATTTGTTTACATGTTCAACAAATGGCTCCACGTTCGTGGCCAAAATCCCCCTCATCATGAGCTGCCAAACACCAGGATGCCCTGGTGTCCAACCCTCACCAGGCTGAAGCTGTGATGTGCCCTTTCCAGCTCTGAAAATCTCAATTTGCATAAAGATTCTCAGCCTTCTAAATTATCTTTGTTTCTGTGTGGAATTGTAAAGGTTGAGTAGTGAGGGCTTAAAGAATCCTCTTAAATAATTAACTGGAGTAAACAAAGTAACATCTTGAAGAGTGAGTTTTTGTCCCTCCCCCTGGGGGAAAAATAGCAAATTTCTTAAGATAATAGATTAGATAGAAAGGGGCAGGTGTTCTTAAAGAGTAGAAGAAGAGGGTTGAAGGAATGGTACAGGTTTTGGGTTAGCTGCTTCTGGTGCCAGAAATGATTTCATGTCTTCTTTATCAACCCAGCACCAACAGCTACGAAGTGAAGATATTAAAAAACATGTGGCAGGCTTGCTGTAGAAGATAAAGATACACCATTAATGACATAAGGGCGTGTGAGCGTGTGTGTGTGTGTGTGTGTGTGTGTGTGTGTGAGCGCGCGGGTGCTTGTATGCATAGGAGAAAATGGAGTAATCCTTCTCAAAAGTGTTTAATGAGAGGGTGCGTGGGTGGCTCAGTTGGTTAGGCGACCACCTTCAGCTCAGGTCATGATCCTGGAGTCCCAGGATCGAGTCCAACATTGGGGTCCCTGCTCAGTGGGGAGTCTGCTTCTCCCTCTGACCCTCCCCCCTCTCGTGCTCTCTCTCTCAAATAAATAAAATCTTTAAAAAAAAGTGTTTAATGAGAGAACGAAGAATCTAAGACATAAGAGATTTTCTGAGGTATCAAGCTGTTCTGCCTACCAGCCGATGAAGAAACTACTTTCATGAAAGATGAAATTTAATCATAAAAAGTGAAAATGGGAACATTTTCTGATGCCGTTAATAATTTAGTGAAAATACATATGTGCAGCTGAATTTTATTTTCCAGGGGCTGAAGGGGAAATGTGGACTTCCAGAACAAGTTCATTTTTGCAGTCAGAAGTACAACTGAATGAGGCAGCCCCAGACAAAACCTAGAGCCCAAGGTTTTCTCCGTTCCTTTCCCGTACACCTATACCACTCTTGGGAATTTTGACTTTGTAAGAACATTGCATGCATTTGAATACTCAGGATGCACAGTGTATGCAGATTCACTGTGGCATCTGTAGGTCCTGGTCATGGCTAAATTTCTCTGTACAGTGGCTCTAACTAACTGTCACCAATTTCCCTCCCTTATTTCTGGTTGATCCGAAGTTCAGACCTTGGCTAAACAAAACGATACACTTCCCTCCACATATATATCGTTTACTTCTTCATTTCCCTAGAGAAACATATCTTCCCACCCCAAACATTGCCTTCTTTAAAATTCTGCTCAAAACTCCTCTCTGCTATAACCTCCATCCAGTTTCTCTTCATTTATTGTACTATCCTTTCAGCATTCATTCATTCATAAACCATTTTTGAGTGCTTACTGTATACAAGGCAAAAAAATTTAAAAAGGATGGGGTCATGGAGGAGAACAAGTTGCATTTTCTACTTTCAAGGAACATACGGTCTAGCTGGACAGAAGAACCATATATTGTGGCGAGTGCAATGATCAGAGGAGTCCATCGAAAGGGGGGGTGGGTCAGTGGGAAAGCTAACAGGGAAGTTTCCTGAAAGATAAAGTGTCTATAATGAATCTTAGAAGATGAGTAGAAGTTAGCCAGGCTGGACATACAAGGTATGGAGGTTAGTTCTGAGACTGGAAACAGTACGACAGGAACTACAGTTATCAATGTAGCTTCTTTTGCCCAAATGTTGGTGAGTCTGTCTTTTCTCCCCCTTCAGACTAACTTGCCCTTTGGACCATAGGCAGACCATAGACATCTGAGGGAGGAATTAAGTGAGATAATGTACATATCACAAAGTAGTAGAAGTCGGCTTCTATAATTATTCTTATCATTACAGCAGTCCCCCCCGATCCATGGGTCTGCTTTCTGTGGTTTCAGTTACTCACGGTCAACTGTGGGTTGGAGACAGATGACCCTCCTTCTGACGTTACAACGCCGGGGACATTTCCTCCCGTCATCTTATCACATAGGCATTTTATCATCCCACAGCATTACAAGAAGGGTGAGTGCAGCACAGGAAGGTATTTTGAGAGAGAGAGAGAGAGAGAGAGACCACATTCACCTAACGTTTGTTACAATATATTGTTTGTTTTATTTTATTATTAGTTATTGTTATTAATCCCTTACTGTGTTTGATTTATAAATCAAACTTTAGCATGGGTAGGTACATAAAGGAAAAAACAGTATATTTGGGATTGATACTATCTGTGGTTCCAGGTATCCAGTGAGGGTCTTGGAACATATCACCCCCTCTCCCCCATAAGGGATGCTACTCTATTTAAACCGGGTCTACCATTTATCTTCCTGAAGTACCATTAAAGTGCTCTTTAAATGAATATTCAAATCTCTCTGCTTGCTACTTTACTCCTCTCATTCCTCTGGAAGCAGGCAGGACAGGAGATGGCTGCTGAAGCTAGAAGGAAGACTCAGTGAAGAAGGGAGAGAGGGCCATGGAATGAAACCAGGGTCCCCAAACTTGCAGCTAGGAGCAGCACTCTGTTAATGTCACCAGGGTGCTGGCAGTAACTTCCAGGGGAGCAATGGGCTGTAGAAAAGCTCAGCAGCTGGCTTCATTATTCCCTATCCAGCAGAGCACCTCTAATAAATCAGCCAGGAGGGAAGTATATGCTGGGCAGGAGGAGGGAAGTTGGGGTGTTCTTTGGTAACTGCTTTGGAACTTGATAGGGCTTTGCAGTCTCCTGATGGATCCTGATCTACTGATTTAGGAACTCCGAATAAAATCTTTCACTTCTGTTCTAAGCGTTACCACCAGTAAATATAGGTTTTGTATTCTGGTTTAAATGTGAGGCCAAAAGACACATGAGATATGATTTTTTAAGTAATGTGTTCTTGCAGTCTTTATTTCCTTTTAAGCAAATGGATCATCACCAAAATCGCAACATTAAAATGGGTAGTAAAATATATGCGTATCATTTTTAATATAAATCTCTGCTTCTTGATCAGTTTCCACATCGCCTGCACATTTATATCAGATCTCAGAAGCCCACTGAAAATTAGCAAGAGAAAAAGTGTGAAAAGACAGAAATAGTATCCAATCCTTGCAGAATCTCTCATTTAGTAGAGTGGGGAGGCTGAGGGGAAGAAATAATAGTACTACTTTTTTTCCGTGTGGCCCCATGACTTTTTCAAGTTATTTTCCACCTTTCATTTAGCTGTGACCTCCCAACTGTTTCTGACAGATGGAAAAACAGAGACAGGTAGCAGCCAATCAAGTGACACCCAAGCCACACTTCCTAGAGGAGCTGCATCCAGGCTCGGTCCTTGCTGTGTTCTGCCAAATCCCCTGCTTTCTTCACAATGAACGCAAGTTTCTGATCGCACCTCAAAATAGCCAGCACATTCCTCACATTGGCTTTCAGACCAACGTCAGGAGTCCAGAAAAGCTCTAGGCAGAAGTCATGGATTCCAGCACCCGCCAGGACCAAGGGGGTGGGAAGAGGGAAGGGGAAGTCAGGTGAGGACACCATGAAAAGATGGGACCCCAAGAGAGAGCATGCCCTGCTGAAAGGGTTGTGCTGGAGGGGGCGTGCAGAGGCACCAGAGTTGATAATACACCTACATGTCTTCCTAAATCTCCCTGTAGCGTTCTCACCTTGGTAGCTGGAAATCAACCTTCTACACCACAGAAATGGCAAACACTCCCCGTCAGGGCTTCTATCCCTCCCCTGCCCCCGGAGAGCTGGTTATGAAACATTTACCTTGCACACTACCGCCTAAGTCCATCCAAACTCCATTTTTATCAATGGTTTATGAGTCAAACAGAGCTCATGTGCTCCTGTACCTAGTTCTGAATTTAGACCCCTGCTCTAGGCCTCGACACTGGGCCAGATTTGTTACGTCCCTCCTTCCTTTTCTCTCTTCCTTCCTTCCCCTCTCTGTGCTCTCTGACATCGGAAGGAAAGACCAATAAGGTGGCCCCCACAAAATTATTACAAAGGAAAGGAGGCAGAGGAAAGAGGACAACTTGCCGACACGTGTTTGAATAACTCCAGGCTCAGAGTTCCTGTCTTTTGGTTGCAACTCTTCAGCCCACCCCTATTGTTAACACCTGTGCAATTGTTCAATAAAACAATCCCACAAGCCCTGTTCTGTCTCTCGAATGTGTAGTCTGTTACATTTCTTGTCAATGAGGCAGCACATAATTCATTTAGAAGGCCATGTGAAGTGTTCGTGAATAACAGATTAAGATTTAGTTGGAACATTCCTGACGGGGGCTCGCTGTGCTTACCAGGTTTATGAATCTGTTTCATGGGAATGCGCTTTACAAAGTTGCATTTGTGAGTTGTTTATTTAGTGACTATAGGTATCCATTATATTTTTGTCACTGCTGTAGACATGAATGAAAGGGAGGAAAATTATCACTGGAAAAAGCTATTTCAGATTTCTGCAAGTTGAAGTACTGTGGTAAAAAAGAAAATGAAATAATACGTCCAACACTAGACATTTTGTTGGATAAAATAAAAATCGTATCACTGTTTTTTTTTTTCTCTTCACGCAGCAATTTTTAGCCAATGTTGGAAAAGCTCAATAAGTAAAACCTGTGAACTAGCCAAAAACAGGTCCTCAACATAGGGTTCACAGACCTTAACAGGTTCATGAATAGAATTCAGGGTGTCTGTGAACTTGAATGTGAAGACAATTACATTATTTTCACTCACCTCCAATTGGAATTGAGCATATCCTCCAATGATATATATATAGGGCAATAACCTATAGTAATATTAGCAGTACCTGTCTCTTCATAGCCCCCAAATCACAGATATTTTCCTATCAAATTAGTTGTTGCAGATATCTGAAAACATTGTTTATATTCATCACTTCTTCAAAATCGCAGTAATTATTAGATCTGCTAGATTTTGTCTTTTAAAAAGCACATATTATTACATCACACATGACTTTTATATATTTTGATAACTATAATTCCATATAATTGGTTTCCTTTGTAATCTCTATGCATTTTATTTTATGCATTTAAAAATATTAACCTGAGAAGGGGTCTGTAGTCTTTATCAGATTGCTGAAAGGATAGGAAACCAGGCACCAAAAAACCTTAAGAACCCCTGTTCTAGAATTGGCCCCAAGTTTCTTTTATTCACTCATTTGACACAACTGAGATTTGGGTACCTTCAATATGCCCTGTAATATTCTAAGCACTAGGGATATAAGAACAAACAAGACAAAATTCCTACCTCCAAGAACCTTATATGCTAGAGAGGCAACTTCATTTGTTTTTCCAAGTACAGTAATATCTTAATCATTCAGTCCCAAAAGCAACAACAGAAATTCACAATTAACATAGATCCTTGCTTACTCAAAGTCTGGTGCATGGAACAGCAACTTTGACATCACCTAGGAACCTGTCAGAAATGCAGAATTTCAGGGCCCACCCCAGAATCTGCATTTTAATAACATCCCAGGGAACTGGAGAGCTTGAGAAGTGCTGGCTTAGCTTTTAGACCCCATTACTACCAACCTTACTAGTCACTTCTTCCCATTTGTCCTTAACATCTAGAACAGTGATGAAAGTCCCAAGGCATTAGGAGGCCACTGATAAAAGTCTAGAGCAAACTGATTTTTCCAAAGCTCATGAAAGAAAGGGTGGCTCTTGAGAATTCTATTTCTAGCAGCACAGAAGAGTAAAAATTCAAGCTGGTAAAAAAAAGTCACGATTGAAAATCTTCTCACATTTTCTAATGCTTAATTTGGTCATTCCTTTGTATGAAATAAAACAAGCTCATCTTGTTTAGTGTTACCTCAATGGAGTGAAATTGGCTACACCGTTCTTTCACTCAAGGCACTATTCATAGATTTCTATTCTCAACCATGTTATTTATACTCTGCCTAAAAGTAGGTTTCACAGTTATTTAGAATCATGCAGCACCAACAGAGAACTTCTTTAATTTTGATCTGAAGAGTGAAATACATTTGAATTTCCTAATATAATATTTGGGGAGAACCCCAAAGTGTGAAGATGGAGAGAACAACAGTATGTAAGAGAAGATATTAGAGCTCAGCGATTGCTTAAGAGCTTAAGATTGATTGAGCTCTATGTATGGTGGAAGCCTCTGACATTTATGCAAATTATAGTAATGGGGTTTGATAACAAAATCCCATCATTGTCTGGGAGCAGTGTTCTCTACTCACTGCAATCTCTGATCCTGTCTTTATCTAAAATTCTGACTCTTTCACCACACATTTTTGGCATTAATTTTTTATTTTGAAAATAGTGTATGAAAATTTTTTTTGTCTTGATTATGAGTTTTGGGGCATCCCCCCTTTAAATTGTGCACCCAAGGTCCTAGTCCCAAACTTGCTGGACATAAAAGGTCAGAGGTGAGGAAATAATTACAATTGGGATAAATTTTTACAAATAACAAGAGTGGTTCATTCTTCCCAAGCAATCGTCTTACTCTTCGTAGATGAGTAGATGTTAGAATTTCTTTTTAAAGCAATTATAATATTTGTGTCATAGTGCATTCATACACCACTCATAAGTAACATTGAGATCTGTGTTTTCAGCACATTTTACAGTCAAAAAACTTCCTTTTGATTAGTAGGTAAACTGAGGCTTGGATCATTAACTCGTAAATTCATGGTTGTTCCAAACTGCTCCCAAGTAAAATGTTTACCAAAAGATAACCCCACAGTAATGTAAGAAACAGAGTTTTATGTTTGAACATTGTGTGAAATGCTATCGTCATCAAAGTTAATTACCAAGAAAGCGAGGGCTAATAAATGGCTTAGATGAATTGGAAAATTTGATCTTTACTTGGATTTCAGTTAATGAAATTATCCGGTATCAAAGACAGCACCTCGCTAGGGCGATTTAATGTTAACAACTTTGCTAATAGTCTCAAAGGGCATTGTTAAGAGGAACTCTCCAAATTGCCTGATGAAAAATTGCATTGTACCAGTATTTTTGTGAACAAAATGTAACATCGAACAGAAAGGGGTACATGATAGGAAAAATAAAAACAAAGTTAAGCCCTATAATCCCATAAAGCCACAAATAATCCCAAACATCTTCAGTGGCACAAAGCTAAATAAAAGGAGTCTGGTTCTATACCAATAATTCTTTAAAAGACAGGAAATAACTAAATAAGACACTGTGACCAAACCCTCCACTTGCTGTTGTATTCAGCCTTGTTTGGTTTTAAGAAGCAGAGCCCAATTCAAACTGGTTCAAGAGAAGTGAGGTTTATTTTAAGGATGAATAGGAAGCAATATGGAGACAGGATATAATGGAAAGGTGGCTAGTTCTAACTGGGATGGGTGATAAGTGCAAAATACACTGTGGATTTCAAAAAGTCAGTGTTAAAAAAAAGAATAAAATATCTCAGTTTTATAGTGATGAAATGTTGATATAATATTTTGGATATATTGGCTTAAACAAAATATACTATTCAAAATAATTTCACCTATTTCTTCTACCTTTTCATAATGTGGCTACGAGAAAGTATAAAGTTATACAGGTGGCTCACATTTGTGGCTCATGTTCTATGTCTATTGGACAGCACACACAGCTCTAGAGATGTAGGTGTTAGGGTTTAAGTTAGGGGGGATTCTCATGGTACAAAACAGGAAGGCACCAGGGACTGCAAGTGGGGCAGTTCCCATTTGTATGTATGTATGATGTATGTATGTATGTATGTATGTATGTATGTATGTATGTATGTATTTGAGAGAGAGAGAAAGAGCACAAGCCGGGGATGGGGGGGGTGGGGAAGGACAAGCAGACTCCCTGCTGATCATGGAGCCCAGTAACAGGGCTGCTCCTGACCCTGAGACCACAACCTGAGCAGAAATCAAGTTGAGAGTCCCAGGCTCAACCTACTGAGCCACCCAGGTGCCCTGTGGCTGTTCCCTCTTGAAAGGAGTATGGGCTTGATGGATGAAGCTTTCTGCAGACCCACTAAAGAGCAAGAGAAACCAACAAGGAAAGAGACCCTCTAGCTACCTACCACCAGTGTGATGGAGGAGGCATCTGCTTCCTCGTTCCATTTTCTTTCCTTTCTCTGCTTTCCTCCCTTCCTTCTTACTCCACCTTCCCCGCCTCCCTCCTCCTTCCTTCCGTCTTCCTTCCCTGTCTTTTTTTTTTTTTAAGAAAAGAGAAAAAGTCTTGATTATCTTGAATAGGTCCAACAGAAAAGTGATGATTAACCACTTACTATATAACACCTACCAGAAAATACGCCAGTGAAACAAATAAAATTTTAAATTCAGCATTTAGTAAGATAAAAGCTGAAGAGGAATTCCTAATTGTCTCCTAGGGATGGCAATATCTTGCTTGCTCTGGAGAGCCTGTTGCCCACGCTTTACTGAATTTTTCCTGCTCACGGGCTCCACAGTGTTAGAGGTGATTCTTAAAGTTTTGTGGAGACCATCGTTTATGTGTATGTCAAACAGATTGCATTTGTAACATTTAATGCCCACAATAACAATAATAAAACATGCTGGCGTGTGCTCTCTGTGTAAACACTTTCTTCTGAAGATAGAGCCAGTGAAATGTTTTAGGAACTTTGACATTTATGGCTGTATTTATAATCTTTTTTGGATCATTTCCTCACAGAGTCACATGTTTGTATATTTTAAATTCTCTGGAGAAAGAAAGATGTTTAAACATAATATAATGATATGATATGCATTTTATGAGACCTTGCTCACCATCTAGGCATGAGAAAAGAAGAATTGAATGGTGAATCCTGAGAAGGGTTTCTATATGAGTCTTAAGTTTTCTAGAAATGCGCTATAATGCCAAGGTGATTAGAAAGAGAAAGGGGAAGTATATATTCAAATCTGACAGAGGCTTTTATTTGCTTGAAGCTAGACTACCCCCAAAGTGGGAAACTAGCCATTTACCCAGTGGGGAATATACAGTGTGGAGAATTCTCTGGACAAAGATGCTTTTTTTTTTTTTTGTAATTTCTAAGAAGGTGAAGGACACCAAGGAATTTTATCACCACTCTATATTCATATATCATACAAATTTACCTACTGTTTATTTTTTGAAATTTCTTGGCCTACAGCACAGCAGCCCAAGATTTATCCTCTATGTCAGTAGAAAAGGGTAATACTGTGATTATTGAAACAAATCCCTTATTAATAAACAAATCCTTTATTAATAAATGAATCCTTTGTTTTTAGCTAAAGCAATGAAGTTCGCTTTCACTAAACACTGAATTTGGTACATACCAAGTATCTCACATGTGTTAATTTATTAAACAGTCAGAATGAGTCTAAACAGTAAGTGATGGTTTTCAAACCAGGGGATCTGACACCTAAAACTGTGTCTACTCCGGTATGCTGTCCTTCCTGAGTGAGAGAGCACAAAGATTTTCAAACATATCTTCACATTTTTTGCCATTCCTCCTAAGAAAGGTGATCTGTAAGTATTCTTGAATATGTAATCTATAAGTGTTGTCCCTGAATCTGAACTAAGCTCAGGGAGTGGTGGACAAATAGAGTCTGGCAGAAGAGGTTCTGTTGGCTTGAGATGTTAGGCTGTAGAAGAAGGCTTTTCAGCATCCATCTGTTCAACTGAGACACTCATCTTTGGAGCCCCAAATGGCTGTGTAAGATGCATAAGGTGGCCATGTTGTGAGGAAGTGCAGACTGGTTTTAGAGTGATTTCTTATGCAATTAGAACAGAAGATTTTAAGTTCAGCTGAGTGTTAAAGGTTCAGTTAATACAAAGCCTTATCTCTTATTACTATTATTATTTTTAAAAGACCAATTCTTATCCATGCTCCTTTTTTTTTTCATTTTTATACACAAGCAAGAGATATGGCTAATACATGTCAAACTTTGTTCTATGGACTTTTAAATGTATTGATGCGTGAAATCTTCACCATAGTCTTGTGAGGTGGGTGTTATCATTACCTTTATTTTTACATATAAAATAACTTAGGCACAGAGAGGCTAAAGTGTTTGCCCAAGGTCAGTCAGCTATTAAATGGAAGAGCCAGGCTTTGACCTTCTGGTTGCAGAGTCTGTGTTTTTAATTACCTCTTTTACTGCCATGAATAAATCTTCAAATTAAAAAGATTACAATTTTTTAAAAAGATTAATAAGAAATAAGCATTTCCCTTTTCTGGTGGTTCTAACGTGCAGTCACAATTTCTTTATCATTCTTTCCACTGAGAGGTGGGGTCTATATACCCTCCCCTTGATTTTGTGTGGGCTTGTGACATCTTCAACAAATTGAGTACAGTGGAAGTGAGGCTGTGTGCCTGACAAGTTTAGGTCATAACAGGTCACACACCTTCTACTTTTTTCATTGGAATATTTGCTCTTGGAGGTCTAAGCCTCCATAACACCTCCAAGTACCCTGAAGCCACCATGCTACAAGGAAGCCCTAGCCACATGGAGAAGTCACCAGTGGCTGCTCCAGCTGACAGGCCCAGCTGAGCAAGCTTTGAACCATCCTAACCTGGGCACCAGTATGTGAGTAAGAAGTCTCCAGATGATCCAATCCCAGTCTGTTGAAATATCCTCAACCCTCTGAGTCTTCCCAGCTGAGGCTTCAGCTATCTTAGAGCAGACACAAGCTATCTCTGTTGTCCTCTGTCTAAATTCACGATCCACAGAACCAGAGAAAATAATAAAATGGCGGTCGTTTTGTGCCCCTCAATTTGAGTGGTTTCACAGAAAAGGATAACTGAGATGCCCTCCTTCACCAACAACTTCTGTACTCTATCTCTAGATAGAGATCCACACTAGAAACACTTTGCTGCGACATTTTTAAGTCCCTTTTCTATACTTTTAAACACATGTACATATTCAATGTTAAACATTAACAGGACTATTACATTTAAATTGTTCACACATTTGCTTTTTTTCACATTCATTGACTCGAGAGGTTTTTTAAATGAGAACCTTCTACATGCCAAGCATTGTTGAAAGTGATAAGGTTACAAGATGAACAAAACAAAGTCCTCAAGTTCATGGAACTTATGTTTATGTAATAATGTCTTACTTTATATGTCCCTATATATAGGTCACTATAATTCCTTTTTTCTGCCCACATAGTATTCCTTTTTTCTGCCCACATAGTATTCCCTTTTTCTGCCCACATACATTATATAGTACTAGAGCGATTCCCACTGTCAGATACATACGATGTTTCCAATGTTTGGCTATTACGAACAATGTATTTTCTTTCAATGGAAAGCCCAAAAAGTAAAACTGGGGGGGATTGCATGTTTAATTCTGATATTGCCAAACTGTCTTCATCAATTTATACCCCCACCAGCAACATAGGAGAGTGCCTCTTCCCTAATCCTCACCAATACTTGAGTCAGTGTTCTGGGAACAAAACTCTCATTGTCTCCAATTATTAATGAGGTTAAACATCTTTAGGGGCTAATTATAATTCTTTTTCAGTAAATTTTTATTCTTATCCTTTGCCCATTTTAAAAATTGGTTGTTTCTTTTCCTTTACTACTTAAAGGTGCTCCTATTTTTGTCAGATTTTGAATCCTAAAACAATAAAAAACAAAAAAAATAAAATAAATATGGTGCAAAAACAGTTTGAGTCTAAACCTGCTTAAAACTTGATATTGTTTTTTGTCATGCAGACAATTTTGATTTTGATGTGGGCAAATCTGTCCATCTGTTACTTCATGTCTTTTGGATTTTATATCTTACTTATGAAGGCCTCCATGCCAAAGTTATAAAAATATTATCTTTGTCTTCTATATTTTTAAGTGTTTAAAAACCTTCACAGTTTTTTTAATGAATATGGACTTTTCTCTTAGTGAATGGGGTGGGGTAGGCACCTAGATTTCCATTTTGATCTATTGACTGATGGGGCTCCTGACTAATATTGCACTTTTTTAGTTACTAGAGATTATGTTTTGTTTTTACATACCATAAGGCAAGTTGCTCCTTACTGTCCCCTTTTTTAAAACAAAATCTTGACTTTTATTTTTAATTCCAAAGTTTGGAAGTGTCTTGTTGAGTTTCTTCCAAAAAAATTGTATGGGATTTTTTTTTATTAAGATTTAATTGAATTTATAGATAAATTATAGAGATGTGATATTTTTACAATCCAGGAACATGGTTTCCTCTTTATTTATTCAAGTTTTCCATAAAGTTTTATAATATTTTCTCATCTAGTTCCTGGCATATTTCTCTCAGTTTTACTACTAAGGCTTTAATTGTTTTGTTACAGTTGTGATTGGGATGATTATTAAAGTTTTATTTGGTTATTGCTGGAAGAGGAATAAGCCACCGATGACTATATGTTGATCTTGGAATCAATCTCTCATCAGTTGTCACTTGACCCTCTTCCAGTTCCTGAGCATAAGATGGTATCATCTACGGATAATGACTGTTTTGTCCCTTTGCTTCCCCAAATTCATAGTTTAAAAAAAAATTGTTCTTTTTATTAATTCATTAACTAAGACTTCCAGTAAAGTTTTGACAAGTCAAGGTAAGCACACTTGTCTTGCTCCTGAATCTAGTCTTTCATTACCAAGTATAACACTTACTGTGTGTTTCTGGTAGAAACTTTAGTAAGATAAAAGGGCTCATTCTATCTCAGAGTTGGATGAAAAGTGGATATTGAATTTTATCAAAAATTGGGGGGCATCTATTAAGACATTATGTGATTTTCTTCTTTAATCTATTAATGTAGCAAAATAAAAAATTACTTAATGTTCATTCTTCAATCAAAATGTATTTATTGAGCACCTATTATATGCCAAGAACTATGATAAATGCCAGGAATATAAACAAGAACAAGACAGACAAGTTTTCTGCCTTGAAATTGATCAATCTTTGCATTCTTTGAATAAACGTTATTCGTTCTAGATGTGTTACTCTTTTAATATGCTGCTAGACTTGATTTGATATTGTTCTGCTTAGGATTTTTGCATCTACATTCATGAGTGGAACTAGATTATATTGCTCTGAGCCCCATTCAAAACTGACAGCTTTACAAGTTCTCAGTAAACAAACTGGAGCAAAGTACAGTGTTTCTCTCCATTTATTCAAGTCTTCTTTTAAATCTGTAATAAATTTTGTAGTTTTCTCCCTGTGAGTCTTAAACATTTCGTATTAAATGTATTCCTAGGTAATTTATTCATTTCATTATGAGTGGGACGTTTAAATGAAATTTTCAAGTTAATTATTGCTTGTGTACATAAAACCAATTGATTTTTGTATATTTGGTTTGTGACTGGTCGCTTAGACAAAATCTCTTGATAAGGATATTCATTTTTCAACTGCTTCTTTCTTGTTTTTGATACTTCTGCATAGACAATCAAAACATCAGTAAATAATAATATTTTTCCTCTTTCTTTCAATAACTAAACCTTTTTTTCTCTGATCTTATCTTGTGGGTTAGATACTGCAGAACAGTGTTGAATAAGATTTATAATAAAATACATCTTTGTATTTTTTCTTCTTTTAAAGTGATTGTTCCTAGAGGTTATTATTAGGTATCATGTACTGAGATGAATAATCTGCACCAACTTGAAAAAGAAGACTCCGTTCCTATTCTAGTCCTAGTTATCAGGTGTTTTTACTAAAAATGGATGTTGCATTTTTTTCAAATTACTTTTTGGTATACTTGGAGATAATCACTTCATTTTTCTTCTATGACATATCAATGTGAAAAATTATATTAATGAATTTATAATATTGAATTATCTTTGCATTCTTGAAACAAAACCTACTAGGGGTTTCTTTTCATTATTTCATAAACAGCTGGATAAATTTAGTATTGCATTTTAGATTTTGGCACCTAAATCTAAATATTTATGAAATTGTTGTTTTCTTTTTTGTGTTAGTTGGAAAGGTTTTAGTGTTAGAGTTTTGTATTTGAACTGGGATTTTTTTCCCACATATTTTAATACCCTTGAAGAGTTAACAAAGTGAGAAAATGATTTGTTCTTTAAATTTTGAAATAATTTTCTTTAAATCCTCTAACAGGTAAATGTTTACATTTGTTTTTCAATTCCTTCTTAAGAATGTTTCCTGCCTCTTTTGCAGTTGATATTCATACTTGATATGAATGGGAATGATTCATTATATCAAGATTTTCAAATGTTTGTATCTAAGATGACTCTTATCCTTAATTTTTCTTCATCTCCTGTTTTTTACTTGATTAGAATAAATAGAGGTTTGTATATTTCGTGCTTTTTGTTCTATTTATTCCTTGTTTTTTTCTAAAGAACGACTCTAAGATTTATTTATTCTATTCCCTTTTGTTCACGAAATTTTAATTTCTGGTTTCATCTGTAATAATTTCTTCTCCTTTTTTCTTTAGGCTTGTTTTGTTTTGCTCTTAGCTTCTCAAGTTAATGGCTTAATTCATTTGTTTCTTTTATTATTTAAAAATAATAGAAGTATATTTTGTGAATTTGCCCAATAATGGCTTTTTAAAAAAGATTTATTTTATTTTAGGGAGAAAGAGCATATGGGAGCAGGGGGAGGGGCAGAGGGAAAGGGAGAGAGAGAGAATCTCAGACAGACTCCCTGCTGAGCATGGAGCCCAATTCAGGATCTGAGCTGAAACCAAGAGTCAGAAGCTCAACCAGCTGAGCCACCCAGGCACCCCAGTGAATTTGCCCAATTATGGCTTTGACTAAGTACCATAGGTTTGAATACGTAGTATTTTTATAATTGTAATTTTCTAAGTATTTTATAATTATACTTTAGAAAAAATATGTTTTAGTATTTTTTTTTCAAATGTTTATTTAAATTCTAGTTAGTTAACATATAGTGTAATACTGGTTTCAGGAGTAGAATTTAGTGACTCACCACTTAAAAATAACACCCAGTGCTCAACACAACAAGTGCCCTCCTTAATACCCATCACCCATGTAGCCCATCCCCTGCCCACTTCCCCTCCATCAGCTCTCAGTTTGTTCTCTATAGTTAAGAATCTCTTATGGTTTACCCCAATGTTTATAACAGCAATGTCCACAATAGCCAAACTACGGAAAGAGCCTAGATGTCCATTGACAGATGAATGGATAAAGAAGATGTGGGGTGTGTATACACACACACACACACACACACACACAATGGAATACTACTTAGCCATCAAAAAATGAAATCTTACCATTTGCAATGATGTGGATGGAACTAGAAGGTGTTATACTAAGCAAATAAGTCAATCAGGGGAAGACAGTTATCATATAGTTTCACTTATATGTGGAATTTAAGAAGCAAAATAGAAGATTATAGGAAAAGGGAGGGAAAAATAAAATAAAATGAAATCAGAGAGGGGGACAAACCATAAGATACTCATAAACTCTAGGAAACAAACTGAGGGTTGCTGGAGGGGAGGGGGATGGGGGAGGGGGTAACTGGGTAATGAGCTTAAGGAGGGCACGTGATGTAATGAACACTGGGCATTATATACAACTGATGAATCACTGACCTCTACCTCTGAAACTAATAATGCACTATATGATAATTAATTGAATTTAAATAAAATAAAATTTTAAAAAACATTTAAAAAAGAATCTCTTATGGTTTGCTTCCCTCTCTCTTTCTTCTCCCTTCCTCTATGTTTATCTGTTTTGTTTCTTAAATTCCACGTATGAATGAAATCATATGGTATTTGCCTTTCTCTGATGGACTTATTTCACTTAGTACAATACACTCTAGCTCCATGCACATCATTGCGAATGGCAAGATTTCATTCTTTTTGATGGCTCATATAATTACACTTTTAATCTCCTATTTGATCCAGGGTTACATAGAAGAATACTGTTTTGTTTTGTCACCATCTAAAGCTTAAGAAATCTTTTAAAAAATTTTGTTGTTCAACCATTAATTTTGTTGCATTTTGATCAAAGAATCTGGTCTGTATAGGTCTGCTTTTTAGAAAATTCTGATGCTTTCTTTTTGTATATATAAGTATATATAAATATATATATATATATATGAAATTTTATAAGTGTTTCTAATATTTAACAAAAAGACTATATCACTGGTTTGAGGTTATTAAGTTTCCTTGTGTATTTTCAAATCAACTCAATTGATGATATTATCAGGTCCTTTATTTCCTTGTTTATTGTCTGCTTTAACTCTGGAGAGCAGAACAAAGCTTCATTTTCTTACTATGCATCCATTTTAGTCAATTTCTTTTTCTAGTTCTAGCTAGTTCCAGTGTTTGCTTTATGCTTGTTACATACTCTGTTATTTGGCACATGAAAGTTGAATCCTGGTATGTTTTCATTTGGGATCTTCTTACCACCAACAACAAAATGATTATACATGAAATACTTACATTTTTTCTTGAAAATCTATTTCATCTTCTATGATTGTAATTCTTTTTTTTTTTTTTCAGGAAGACCTGGCCACAATGGGAAGCAGGTTATCTCATCATTTTATTTTATTTTTATTTTATTTTATTTTATTTTATTATGATTATAATTCTAACCACTTGGTGGGGAGAGTAGTTAATATTTATTTTAATACAATCTTATACTTTGAGTTTTCCTGGGTTGCTCTTTCTGAGGTATCTTTGGCAAGCAACAATTGATGATTATGATCTAATCTTTGCCATTTACTATGCTAAAGTTGTATTTGCCATAAATTACATGTCTGTGCTTACTCAAATCAACACATTTTATTCTGTTTCAGTTTCTTTGCTATTTCTTTTGATATTTATCTTTCACTCTCTCATACATGTTTTCTTTTCCCTTTTCTCTCTTCTAATGTAAAAGCTTACATCCTACTTTTAATTTTGCTAAAGATCGTCTTTTAAAAATAAACAGCTCTACTTCTCTGTCCATGTCAAGGGGAGTAAATCAGTGTCTACCACTTTCCCCTAATGCACAATAGAAATGCTAGCATATTATTTCTTTTCTACATCTCCTCCACTGCCTGCAAATTTAGACTCAACTTCTTATTTGCTAAGTGATATTACAGTAGTCCTCCCTCATCCATAGTTTCACTTTCTGTGGTTTCAGTTACCCATGGTCGACCATGGTCTGGAAGGAGATGATCCCTCTTTCTGATGAATTGTCAGAAGGTCAGTAGTAGATAATGCTATGTCACAATGCTTACAGCATTCCCCTCACTTCATCTCATCATGTAGGCATTTTATCATCTCACATCATCACAAGAAGAAAGTAAGTATAATAAAAGAAGATATTTTGAGAGAGAGAGAGACCACATTCACATAACTTTCATTATAGTATATTGTTACAATTGTTCTATTTTATTATTATTGTTGTTAATCTCCTACTGTGCCCAATTTATAAATTAAACTTATCATAGGTGTGTATGTATAGGAAAAAACATATAGGGTTTGGTTCTGTCTGTGGTTTCAGACATTCAGGCATCTTGGAATATATCCCCCACAGATAAAGAGGGACTACTGTATGTACATGCTATAGCTTCTTTTTCAGGATTATTGATGAAGTTTGCAATGTCTACTGTAGCTACTGTGTATTTGCATCAATTTAGACTTGATTCCTCAGTAAAATATTTCAGTACTTACTGCCAGCCCTTTTTATAAAGTACATCTTCCTTTTTCTTAAAAAAAACAAACAAACGATTTTTTAATTTTATTTTAGATTGGGAGAGAGAGAGACAGAGAGAGAAAGAGAGAGAGAGCCAGGGGAGGGACAGAGGAGAGAGAGGATCCCAAGTAGACTCCCTGCTGAGCATGGACCCTGACAGAGGGCTCAGTCCCAGGACCCTGAGATCATGACCTGAGTGGAAACCAAGAGTCAGACACTCAGCCAACTGAGCCACCCAAGGGTCCCAAAGTACATCTTCCTTGTAAATGAGGTTTTTAAAACTGAGCTCCTTTCATGGTTGTCTGGAAAGGTTTGATTTTTTTTTTTCCCCATGAAGAGAACCTGATTGACTTAGTTTTTGACATTTGGTATCAGAGAATGATTTTTTTCCCCTTTCAAATGTGAATGATAGCATGTCTAGATTTAGCATTCTTAGATATTAGTCTTCTCCCTGAATGGGGCCTCCAAAGATATTGCTACATTAACTTCTGGTCCTGAATTTTTCCCCTGTGGTTAACTCGTTTATTGTATTTGTTTGTTTTATTTTGTTTTGTTTTTTCCTATCTTCCAGGATTTTATTTTGAAAAATTAAAATTCCAAATTTCCATAGGAACTAGTCTCTTTATATAAATTTTGTCTAATACTCATCAAGCCCATTTGATCTGAACATTTACTTCTTAAATTCAGGAAGTTATTTTCTATAAACTCTGGAATCATCACTATTTTTTCTATTTGGGCGCCTTCTTTGCAGATATGAGTTTTCTTCATGTTGGATTTCAGTAGAATTTATCATATCCTTTCTCAATATTTTTCTCTCATATTCACTTTCTTTTAATTCTGGAAGAGTGCTTCAAATATGTTCCCTATATTACTGATTAATTATAAGCATTGTCAATTAACTACTTTATTGCTTCTAATATGTCTTCAATTTTCCTATTTCATATTCGGTTTTACAACATTTTCTCTTCTTTCATGTTGCTCTCCCTATATTCTAGTTTCTCAACCAGTTTTCTACATACTTCAATATGTTTTTTGCTCTCATTTTTCATCTCCTGCTTCATGGGGTCCTTGAATGTTATTTAGATCACAAAGCATATGCTGTTTAAAATTTATTCCCATTTCCTGTAGTAAATCTTTTTCAAAAGCATGCTCTTCCTCTGCCTCTTGAGTGCTATATTTTCATTTCTTAAAGTTACAGAATTTTTCACATGCCTCATAATGAGGTTTTATTTTGCCTGTTTATTCATCCTTGAATGATGACTATTTTATCTGGCTTGTTATTTCTCTGCAAAACAGAGTGAATACATTTCTCTAGGATCCCATTATACTTTACTTGGTTTTTGTTCTAAACTTCTCTTAGATCTTATGGTATACAACATTTACGCATTCAATGATTAAACACACTGACAAAGGATTTATCCTGACTTTACGTGAGGTGAGGTCATAGCTTTCTCTGTGTATGGCAAAGCCATTGTGCCAGGGACCTGATTTGAAATGGCCTGGCCTCATTCTTTTTGCTATCAAAAAACAGACTGAAGAAGACCCTCTCGACCTTATAGAGAATCCCTCACTCCATAATCCAACTGCTAGCCACATGGGGCAGCCACAGGGCCTGGCTTCAAGCCGTGGCTGCCCTCAGGTTCTGTAGGACCTGCAAGGGGGAAATCACCTGCTCTCCCCACAACTCGTTGTGTCCTCCCCCCACAGACCTATATTTTAGGGTGTTATTAAAATGTCTCCAGGATCTCCTTCACTCTTTTCTTCTCAAGGCCACATCACTTTCTCAAGAAATGAGGAGTATAGTGTCTCTCAGTAATAGGATTCCATTTGCAAAAACTTACCTGACATTTCTGCATGCAAATGGTGTTCTTCTCTAGCTTCCAACACTGATGTTCCCCAGTTCTTCTGTTCCCTTTGACACTTTCATTGGCATTTGGAAGACTCTCGTGCCTAAGATGCTATCTTTACCTGGAAGTGAGGCAGAAATATGCAGAGCGTGTCTCAAAGGCTGCAGCAGGCTCTCTGTTGGGGCTTAGATTTGGGGTGCCAATGCAGATCTATAATCCATGGGGTCAGCAATAACTGATGGATTCCCACGTGGCTCTCAGAAATCATTTGCTGCCAATCCCAGCCTATCTTTTGGGTTACTGCTAAATTCCAGTGATTCTTTTTCCTGTTTTCAATTTGGCCTGGGCCATACATCTATTGAATTTCTACCTTGGCTCTTACTTTTTAAATTTTTTTAGCCCAATTACATATGCATACCTATGAGGTACCAGACTCTTTACATGTATTTTTTCATTTAATCTTCACAAAATGGTATAACACTGATACTATTATAACCCCCAATTTACACATGAAGGAATTAAAGCCTCAAAAGGATTTAAATAATTTGAAGTTACTCAGCTAGAAAATATCAGAATTAGTACTCATTGGTCTGTTACTCTCCAAAGCCCATGTTTTTAACCAGTATTTCAAAAGCCTGTCCTGGCTAGAGATCTTCTCCCCACTCCCTCCCCCCGCAAAAAAATTACAGATTTCCCACCTTATTCATGAATGTTGGCAGCCATATGGTTTTCCGCCATGTGTCATACCTTCTCGCTTGGGACCAATGGTCTAGATGAATATATATTCATATCAAACTTATTCTTCCTTTCCACCTCAGAATAAAAGGCATCTTTCTCTCAGAATAAAACACCTACCTCCCTGTGTACTTGAGATTCCATTTCCCTCCATTTCCTTCCATTATTCTCCCTCTTGACTTGCTCTGTCATCTCAGCATACAAACATGTTCAAGTCTGGCCCATCTCCTCTCAATTATCACATTGACCTCTAACCACTACTCTTTCTTTTTCTTTCCCTTTACTGTCACATTGTCCCTTCCACTGTCATGGAACTAGTTTTCACTAGTTTTTTCTATTTTCCTTTTGTTCCTTAATCTACCCAATTTTCACTCAACAACTCTACTAAAATACCCATGCCAAGATGACCCATGACCTCCCACTTGGGCGATCGCATAAACACACTTTGTTCTTCCAGTCTCCCTTTCTGCTACTTTATAGTAGCAACTTCGACTGCTCCCTTTATGAAATTTTCTTCTCTCTTGCTTGCATGACTCCATTCTCCTCTGCCCTCCCCCTGCCTCCTTGACCTTTATTTTTCCAAAAACTTTCCATTTTTCTCTTTTTCCTTCTACACAAATGGTAGGGCAAAATGTCCCAGCATCCTATTCACAGGTTTCTCTTTTTCAAATTTTTATTTATTTATTTATTTATTTATTTATTTTTAAAGATTTTATTTATTCAGAGAGAGAGAGAGCGTACAGGAGTGGGGGGAGGGGGGAGGGAGACATAGTGAGAATCTCAAGCAGACTCCATGCTGAGCACGGAGCCCGAGGTGGGGCTCGATCTCATGACCCTGAGACGGTGACCTGAGCCAAAACTAAAATCAGATGCTTAACCAACTGAGCCACCCAGGCGACCCTCTTCTTCTTTTTTTTTTTTAAATCATAAATGATCTCATTCATGCTCAAAGCTTCAACTAACACCTGAATGTTGATTGCTTCCATATCTATGTCCAGAGCATGGCCCTTCTCTTATGCTCTAAAACCACACTTCTAGCTGAGAAAGAATATAACTAGATGGAAATCTTCCACAGGCATTTCAATGATTTTATTTCTCCTCCATCCTCTTGTATTTCTGATTGGAGGTACTAGTAATGCCGTCCACAAAATCCTCCACCTCTCCTCCAAGCCTTGCATTTAGCCACTCACCAAGTTCCGCATTTTCTACTATTTTGTTATCTTAGAGTTAACAACTTTCTTCCATCCTTGCTTAGTTCAGCCCTCATCCTTCTTGCTTAAATCCTCTACTGGGATTTCCACCTTGTCCATAATTTTAAAAGAGTGGTTACACTGAAATGTAAATATGATCACATTACTCCCTTCTTAGAACTTTACCAACTTCAGAATAAGATAGCTATTCCTTAAGATTCATATTGAACTTCCTGAAATGTCCAGAATGCCCACACATTATCTCTTACCCTGACTTTGCACATGCCAGCCATTATTCTTGGAATTTAATCTCCCTCCTTTGCAATCTTGTCTTTTTGGGAAATCCCCAGTCATCCATCAAGGATCGACCCAAACATTACATCGATTTTGAATTTTGTCTGTGCTCTCCAGAAACATTTAATACATCATTTTTCCATGTTCCCCTAGGACCTGGTGCACACTTTCCTATGCCGGCATTGAACATATGGCTTAAAGTAGATGTGTTCACTTCTTAGTCTCCCATCAAGGACAGTGAGCTCTTTGAAGACCAAGACACAGTTTTTAATGACCCACCTGTCTCTCTAGGGTCCATCATTGTAGCTGGGCCACATATCTTAGCTATCCTATGTTGTCATGCAGATCTTGAGCCATGTCCTAACTTCTTTCTTTGCCCAGTGGTGCTGTAATAACTCATGATGCTCTATACCTGTGTCCAAGTAATATCACAGCCAACTATTGGAAGAAGAGAAGAGAAAGCCTGCTATCATGTAAGACTCTACCACTAACCCATAGAAGGGATGACTTCTTATTTCTCAAAACTGTAGACATTCATATTAAGCATCAGACAGAATATAAGGAGAATATATGATATCATTGGAAACCAAAGTACTCTAATAGAAGCACTTTCTAAGACATAAATCATTGGTTTTCTAATTTGCTTCTATCCATAAGTAGGAGTGTGGGCCAAACACAACCTATAAAGGAATGTTGTTCAAACATGTTTAAAAAATAGGTTTACCTCATGCCAATGAGGTATTGACATTTGATTGAATCTGGAGATTTCCATGAGGAACTTGCTGTGGGACTGAGTTTTCATCAAATTCTAATTCTGTGATGAGAGCTGTCTCCATTTTTCAAGGCATTTGTCCTTGTTGTTGTGTATTTGTCTTTCTGTTTATATCCACTCTATTTGTATTAGCCTCCTTGGTTACGATTTATCTCTCTGGCTTCTGGATTTCAATATTTAATCATTTCCACGATAAACATTTGTTCACATTTTTAACGTCTCTGAAATTGGAATGTGCCATATAATTACCAACATCTGATAGTCACTGGTTGGCTAGAACCATTCATGACTTTGTTGCCCTTGTTTGTACAAATTTGGTTGTTACACCTTGTTGCCTGACTGAGTAACTTCAGCCCCTTGACCCAGAGGGGAATATTTGTGGTAGCCCCCGCCAAAGTGATCACAGGGCAGAGTTGTCTCCACTGTGTACTTTCCCAGAGCAACTGAGCTCTCTATTTCTTTTACCTCTTGTCAGGAAGCTTCTTTGCCAGCAGCTAGAATGACTACCAGTCCAGAGTAGATGTGAGCTGAAGAAAATGAGAACTGTCCTGCTCACCATTATCTCAGGATAAACATAGATATCATTCCATGCAAGAGGGACTGCTAACCTCAGAGTTCCTCCTCTGTACCACAGAGTCTGGGAGCAAACACTTCTGTATTTCACTAATACAATGTCAGTGTTAGCCTCCCCACATTCCAGTGTTACCAGATGTGTGTTTGGAGGAAAAAGAATGTTACTTCACAGTGGCTTCCAAACAAACCAACTGGTGGCTTCTATTCTACTCTGCCAGCTTCTGCCCATTACTCTTAGCTCTACTATAGGATTATCTGTCAATGTTCATTCAGGAAGGTAGATGCCATGCAGCATATTTAAACAGAGGGGATTTAATACAAGCAATTGGTTACATAGGTGTTGAAGTTTCAGAGAACAAAAAGGAGGCCTAAAAATTATTGTAACTGTCAGAAGCAGATACTACTCCTAGGGTTGAGGACACTAAAGAGGAAACAGAGAAAAATAATATATTATATATTAGATTTGTGCTCACAGAACCTAGGAGTTGAGAGGAAGGGCCCTATGTTGCTAGTGCTCAGGTAGGGGGATACCACGTGGCTGGTATGATCAGGTCTCTGAGGAAAGTGAGGTACAGCTGGTGTTCTCATTACAAAGGAGTGCAGCCATAGGGCTGGTGATGGTATCTACAAGGCAGAGCCACAGGCTAGGCCTACAAGTGTTTTCAAAAGCTGGAGACCAGAGAAGTAGCTTCTCTCTGCTGCTGGAGCAATGTGCCAGGAGCTGGAAACAGGAAATCCTTCCCCCAACCTCCCAATCTCCTGTCAGTTTCACCCATTAACAAAATCAACCTAGTAGAAATCTAACTAGCAAGGGAATCTGGGAAATGTAGTTTACAGACTCCTAGTAGAATACAGAGAAAAGGTGAGCTTGGAGCTCAGAGACAAGAGAGAAATAGAAAACACCGTGGGCCACTGAGTTCTCTGTGCCTGATGACTTTTCGGAGCTTGGGACATTTTCCCTCCTAGATGTGATGCTTCTACCAGCGCACAGACCTCAAGCAGGGTGATATGAAGAAGACCACATTTCCCTAGGCTACCCCTTCCTGATCATCTTCTATCACACTATAGACACAAGACAATATGTGCAGAACACACTCTACAGATGGGTTGAGAATTAAACCATAAGGAAAAGAACTTAAATTAGAATGCATAATGTGACGATTGTTAATCTAAGATAGGGTTTTTCATCCTTGGCACTATTAACATTTGGGGCTGGATAATCCTTCATTGTAAGGGACTGTCCTGAGCATTGTAGCAGCATCCCTGGTCTCTACCCACTAGATGCCAGAAGCACAGCACCCCAGGTTGTGACAAAAAAAAAAAAAAAAAAAAAAAATTGTCTCCAAACATTGCTAAGCAGTCCCTAAAGGGCAAAGTCACCTCTGGTTAAGAACCACTGGTCTAAGGGTAAATAACAAAAGCTTAAACTCCTCAGAGGGTTTCCTGAAGGTAGTCCTTAATTCCTAGATTTGCTTCCTCTGAAAGAGAGAGAGAGAGAGAGAGAGAGAGAGAGAGAGAGAGAGAAAGCCCTTCTAATGTCTTCCTATTGCAACTATTTAACCCCTTTCTGGAACACTTGATATCTTTTTCACAGGGCTGGTTATATCATGGGCAGGTGGTCTGCACTCTTCTCCTCAGAAGAAAGAGGGGCAGATATTATAACCCACAAATTACACTTCCCAAAGCCTTGAATTATTTGGTCTAAGATAACCCCCGTCAAGATCTCTTTGTCCATGTGCAGTGACAATGTTTATTCATCTTCTGTGATATTGAGGAGGGTAATCCCCCTCACCTTACACACATGCCACCTAAAATAAAACTACAATTCTCAGAAAAAGTGCAGTCCACACCTAAATTACA
Source organism: Callorhinus ursinus (assembly GCF_003265705.2). Lineage (NCBI taxonomy): Eukaryota > Metazoa > Chordata > Mammalia > Carnivora > Otariidae > Callorhinus > Callorhinus ursinus. The sequence goes on along the minus strand of NW_027397063.1, from coordinate 124,022,622 downwards.
AAAGAGGAAAAATTCTCCTATATGCAATGTAATCTCCCTCTTGTCTGAGCAGAAATAATGCTTCACCTTGTGGTGTGGTCCATCACTGGTTTCCCTTCATTCATTCTCTGACTTCCAGACCATAGCTACAGGCCTACTGGTGTATAAGGGTCTTTACAAGTAATGAAGCTATTTAGTCCTCTTTAGCTATGAACAAACACTGAAATGACATCTTTTTCTTCCCAGTGTAAAAATTATATGTTTAGGTAGGATAGTCATTATAACCCTAAGTAGAAAGTGATAAGAATACATATATATTTTCATTTTATCCATAATTGGAAACTAGGGTGGAAGGATGAAAGATTGTCCTTTCTGTTATACTGTTGCTAGATTAATGAACTGTCTTGTAGGGTTGTACCCCAGGTGTTTATATGGACATTCTTGAGCACCAGTTTGTGGTGATACTCATGGATAACTAGAAAGAACAAAGCCTTGTTTATAAGCATCACTGGTTTGGTTCATCATTACCAAGATCTGGGTGAGATTACAAATATTAGGGAAAGAATTCTCAGTCAAATATCAAATAAACACTGAAAGCTGACCTCCTTTCCATTTTGGAAATAAAAAGCCCTGTATTTCGCTTATAACTTGAACACTCCACTGTATTTTAACCGGCATGTGTCTATTTCAGAGAGTAATGTTGTAATGCCTTTTTAGGCTTAGAGAAAGAACTAGTTAGTATTATAAAGGTGAGGTGGAAAGGCTGCTAAATTTGGAATCAGAAGACTTGAGCTTTAGGCGATCCTTTGCCATTAGCCCACTGTCTCTCATTTAATCTTTCTGGCCTCATTTTCTTCATTCATTATAAGAAGAGAATAAATGAGATGATCCCTAAGCTGATTTCCCCACTTCCCTAATTCTGTGAACCAAAGATCATCTTCCATAAAACATGGATAAGATAAAAACTGCTTCCCCTGCGGCATCATTATTCAAAGGGAAGTCTACTCATTGTGGTGAAACCATTTAAATCTTTGTCAGAGGCTTTGATGCAAGAGTTACCCAAATCTACTTTCATTTCAGACAATACATTAACATGAATAGCCAGATAGTAAACAGAACCTGGACAATTCTCTCCTCTTTAGGCTCATTCATTCATGAAGAGATTTACACAGTACAATATTTTCCTCACATAAGCTGTTTTTGTTGTGGTAGTAAAAATAAGAGATGATGAGATGAAGCCGTAATCTAACACTTTAGTGGAGTACACTTTCCTCCAAATCACTGAGAAATCTTTATTACAAAGTATTCTCTTCTGGTATGAATAAAAGCTGATCAATATGTAAACATTGAGATTTCTTTCCATAAATTGTGGATTTTACAGAAATAATTGGTATATTCCTAAGTAGTATTTGTTACTCAAGCTCATAATTACTCCATTTATTTCTCCATTCTCTCTTCATCAGTTTGATCATTTTTTTTCTCTGTTGAGGCCCCAAAATACAGAAAGAGTTACAGCGAGTTTGTGAAAACAACTTTACATGAGGGAATGATTATATTTTTAATCATCAACAAAGAACTAAACAAAGACTTGAGTGGTAGGAGAGCCACCGCACATTACTAATTTGGTATCTCTTTTCCAATCAATTATTTCCTAAAATTGAGAGGGGTCTTTAGTTTAAAGTTTTGTCATCTCTTTGACACTTCCTTCAACATGGGGAACTGTCCATCTTTACACTTATTCAAAATATACCACAAAGTTAATTACAATCAAACAATTCTGTACCCAGGGATCAGATTTTGGAGACCCAGAGCACTCATAAAGTTTCTGTCCTTTGGATATGTAATAATATTAAACTGGAACTACTTTTAGCTAAGGTCCCAAAACAACAGAAATCACATTCCAAACCAAAGTGTGAGACATCCATGTAAGATCCATACAAAGGAAGTGTTTGATACCCAATTTTGCGATTCTTAGCTGACCACCCACCTTTATCTCATGAGAAGGGTGGAGAAGAGAAGGAAACAAAGATTCAATGAAAACATATTATTTTGTAAAAAGCTCTTGGTGTACTATGAATCCCACTCTGTCCTCAAAATGGAAGCCCTGAGGGGCAGGAGATGCGTTTTAGGGGAAACCACTTGAAGAATTAATATGTGTCTTTTGAGTCTGGATGTCACAGTGGCTCCATGTCTTTCTCATTCCTAAAAAAATCTAATATATTGACTGTTGAATCACAGACCTGTACCTCTGAAATAAATAGTACATTATATGTTAAAAAAAAAAAAAGAAGGAGAAGAAGAAGATAGCAGGAAGGGAAAAATGAAGGGGGGTAAATTGGTGGGGGAGACAAACCATGAGAGACTATGGACTCTGAGAAACAAACTGAGGGTTCTAGAGGGGAGGGGGGCAGGGGATGAGTTAGCCTGGTGATGGGTATTAAAGAGAGCACGTACCGCATGGAGTACTGGGTGTTATACACAAACAATGAATCATGGAACACTACATCAAAAACTAATGATGTAATGTATGGTGATTAACATAACATAATAAAATAAAAAAAATCTAATATATGAAAGGCTGGTTAGTGGTAGAATGAATAAAGTTGGGTATGGTGGAATCAGCCTGCATGTCCAGGTTTTGTCCCTTACAATTTGCACGTTTTCTATGAAACAGAAATGGGCTCTTTTGCAAAGACAGACAGCTGAAGTTCCTACTTGTTAGTCATGTTAGATACCATCCAAGAAGATTCTGCCAAAGGGACAAAAAGATTTTAGCAGAAAGAGGTTGAAAGTATTCCATGGGATGCCAAGAAGCCTAAGAGGTAGTTAGGGATCAGCTGGGAGGATGCGTTTACTCATGTCAAGGGGAACTGTGGGTGGGAGTTCCCTAGTGATGAGGCATCTTTGTACGCGTTATCCCAGTTCTCAGAGCCTGAGACAAGAGTTTGCATACAGGTAGCTTAGTTTGGAAAGCAAATGAAAACAAGAGTGGGGAATGGGTGAGAAAGAACAATAAAGGAGGAAATCCTATACAAGTATATACTTGAGCTTGGCTATGAGTAACTGGGATGCAAGCCCACCATGACTTCCTCGGGTAGAATGTACCTCAGAATTGTCCACAGGAAAAAGAACATTTATCCATAGGGCATAAACTCCCTCAGACTTGCCTGTTTCAGGTGGGTTCCCAGAGGTGTCCTACACAGCAGCATCAGAAAATCTTCAGCACAGAAAGCAAGAAATGCATGGTCTGCCACAGGTGAGATGGTATCAGGTTACCCCTGCCCTTTGTGCTTGCCCTAGCAATGACTGAAACACAAGGCACTTGAGTCAAGATGTGAGGTAAGGCATAAGAGGTATCTGATACATAGGGCATCTCCAAAGAATCTGAAAAAAACATCAATCAAAGAAGAGTTCAGCTTTAAAAATTTTACAAACTCAAAGAAACTGTGGAAACTAGATTATCAAGATAGTATTTACCAAGGTAGAAATTGTCTCCTGCTTTCCTCTTGGCCCTCACCTCTCCCCACAATTCTGGTTTTTAAAATTAGTTATTATTATTATACTGGAATGGAGATATTAATTACAAACCTGAGTCTGTGTCTTGTGACTTGGAGAGACAGGAGGACATTCGATTATCTAAGATGACTAGAAGAGTCATGGGGCTTGCCCTAGGCTTCACATAAGGGCAAGGCAAGAGCAGGTCCTACAGAACAGATTTAAAGGAACCGTAGAGAAAAAGTAAAGTATCTTTAATGATTATATCAAATACAATATGCTTATTCAACGCAACAGTTGCATATGTAATAAAATTTTGGCTTTGGCCCTGCTGTCACTTTCAAGTTTAATTATATGCCTCTGTGGAATGTCTGCTCTTTTGTGGAGGGTAAATAAGAGGAGGAACAAGAATCCTTCTTGTATTTCATGCAGTTGTTTCAGCATAGTGAACCTGGGATTCTCAACCGGATGGCTCTAGGCGTCTATGGACACCACCATTGCACTACATTAAACCTTCCCATACAGCCTCCTATAGCTCTAAGCGCAATCCCAGAAGCTGCTATTCAACAGAGCAAAATGTTAGGGGTGAAAATGTGAGGAACATTTGCCAGTATCTTCCAAGCTTTATCACAACTGTGTCTTATATCACAGTTACTGCATTGACCGTCAAACTCTGAGCCTTCATTGCCATGCGTTACCATACAGCCTCTCCCCACTGCCGTGTGGGTACAGACAAGTCTTAACCTGGCCCTACCCCATGTACTTTCCTTCCTTCCGAGTCCCTACCATTGGTGCCACCTGAAACTCCAGATAGGGAGTCAGCTAATGCCAAGCATTCCCCTTTTCTGACCATTCTTGAATGCCCCCCTTTCTTTCACATCAAATCCATTGCAAGTTGTGACAGTTTTGCCTAATATATGTATAAAACTAGCATACATGAGTGCCTCTCTATTTTCTCCATCTCACGTCTCTCCATTTCTACTTTTGTCTTCAGACACCCACTTACCCTTCACAGCTCTCCATTACTACATCCAATTATTTCTTTCCCTGCTTCCTACCAAAAAAAAAAAAAAGTTCCTTTGAGGCTCCTACAATTTGGCTATGCCAGTATTTTCCCCAGGCTCTCTGTTATCTGTCAGCCACTTCCCTTAATTCATGGAACACACGTGAGCCTCAACACATCCCATAATGTCCATCATTTTTGGTGACTTCAATATCTAGGTAAACGAGTCTAGCTTCTCAGTTCCTTGACCTCCTCACCTCAACACTTTCTCGACCACCATAGCCATAGTCACATACAGTATCTTCTTATCACTAAAAATCTCTCCAGCTCTGACAGTGAACTATTCCATTCTTAGAATTGTATCTTCCCTACTCACTTATTCTAGTTCCTGATCTGCTGCAATTCTTTAGCCGCATTAAGTCCTCCAATGGATTAACCCCACCAGTTCTGGGTAGTCCTTTCTTCCTTACTATCTTCACTTAGCTTTTGGTCCAGAATCCATGGTACAGCATTAAAATTAATCCTCATTGTCCACATAAATGTTCCTAGAGAACACTAGGAAGCCAACTAATTTCACTTAAATTAATGATTTCAAAATCAAATGGACATTTACATCAATACTGCTATGTTTCCTTATTAAACTCACTTTAGCATGATGGTTAGAGGTGGTGAGGACAGATGAACTGTCCAATTAGTCTTCATGGGTTTCAGTTTGTCCTTATGGGTTCTTGCCTGTGTTCATTCATTCTAGTTTGCCCTTGCTCTCTCCCACTTCATGTCTAGTTTCTAAATTTCTTTCCCAAGTGGAAAAGATGATACCAGGTCTGATACCACATACAAAAGCGACAGCCTTCTGAGGACTTCACCAACTCCCACAACTGTGTACGGTCTAATCATGGTAATAAGTCCCTTACTTTGTAGACCCATATAGTTCTGCTTTTTTAATTGAACCATAACTAATAAAAACATTCTCTCCTCGGGGCGCCTGGGTGGCTCAGTTGGTTAAACCGCTGCCTTCAGCTCAGGCCATGATCCCAGGGTCCTGGGATCGAGCACCTCATCGGGCTCCCTGCTCATGCAGGAAGCCTGCTTCTCCCTCTGCCTGCCGCTCCCCCTGCTTGTGCTCTCCCTCCCTCTCTCTCTCTCTCTCTCTCTCGCTCTCTCTGTGTGTCAAATAAATAAATAAAATCTTTAAAAAAAAAGAATTCCTTCAAAAAAAAAAACAACAACATTCTCTCCTCAACACTTCCCGTTTCTCTCTGTCATTAGTTGATGAACATTCTTCATATTTCACTGCAAAACAGAAGTCAGCAGAGAGGAAAATGCCCTCATCCTCTGTTACTGCTTCCACAATCCCTAGCAGAAGAGTGACCTCTATTCCCTCACAGAATGATCCCTTCAGACTCCATCCCCTCTCTTCTCCTCCTTTCTTTTGATTTCTCCTGCATCACTTACCTTTTTGTTTCTACTGGATCACTTCAATCAGCTTTAGTACCTCTTACCTTTAATAGACCTTTTTTTGACCCCACATCCCCCTTTACAACCCCATTTCCCAGACTCCTTCATAGAAAAAGTTCTCAAAAAACTTTCTATATACACCACGCATGCTTCTTTCTGTCCTAGATCCTCCAGAATCCATTCCAAAGTGGCTTCAGTTCCCCTCAGTTCCACCTGAAACTGATCTTGAGACATCACCAACAATCTCTACATTGCCAAATCCAAAGGATATTTTTTTTCTACCTGTTACTTGAACGTTAAGCTCTATTCTGTTGAATTGGCCTCTCCCTCCATTTTGGAATTTTTTTCTGTGACATTGCACACTTTCTTGGCTTTTCTTCCACCTCATGGACTGCTCCTTTTCCATTCCATTTCTGGCTTCTCACCTCCATGTCATCATCAGCTGTTGGAGTTCTACAGAGTTCACTCCTGGGATCTCCTCTTGATTTACACTCCAACCCTAGATGTCTTGACGACTGTCATGTTGTTAATATGCTATCAACTCCCTGTTTTTCTCTCCTTACCAAAATTCATCTCTACACTGAAGATCTAGGTAGCCTATCTACTTGACAGTTTCCTTGGATGTCTCATCAGAACCCTTGATCTTCCCCAAGTCATTCTTATCTCAGTAATGACTACTAAAGCCAGAAACCTGGAAGCCATTATGAAATGTAACATACACTTTAAAATGTAAAGCAGATGACATCATTCCCTTGCTAATATTGTTCAGTTGCTTCCCATTGATCTTAGAATAAAATCTAAGCTCAAACTGTGGCTAACAAAGCTTCACATGATCTGGCCTCTGCCTACATCCCCAGCTTCATCTTGGTTCTTCCTCCACCCTCAGCATAGCCCTTCTATTAGGTCAAAGAACTTATCTCCAGCTTAAGTATCATCTACTCAGAGAGAGTGTCCCTGATCATCTGTCCTCAATGAGTCCTGACTTTTCTTTATCATACTACCCTGGCCATTTCCTTCCTAGACTTATAAAAAATCTGTACTTATTTCAGGTAAGTTTATTTTAAATTCATTTGTTAGCTTGTTTATTCTCAGTTTCACCCATTCAAATGTAAGCTCTATGAGTACAGGGATTGTGCTGTAGCTGTGCACCTTGTATAGTGTCTAGTTAACACATTATAAGTACTGAATTAAAAAATGAATGATGCCAGATGTCCTTCTTTGAGGGAGGGAAGAAGAGGGGGAATACTGGGTTAAACCAAACTCTATAGGTGGGACTCCTTGGAGAATTTTAAATGTCTTTTGAATTTTCATGATGGAGCTATAATAAGAATTATAGCCTAAACAGAATCCTTTCTTATGAGAACATCAAGGGCTAATGCTTTGTATGACACACTTACATGCTTTTAAAATTGTAATTCAGCTTAATCTTTCATCACAAATGACCAACACTTGTCTCACAGAGAATTAAGAATCATAAATCCACTCAGAGATTTTTCCCACTACCTGTACTTTTTTTTCCTTAAAAGTTCCTCTTACGATCACAATCCACACCTACCACAGATACTGGGGCACCTGTTGAGAGGTAAGTTTGCTCTTTTGAAATAGATCATTTTAATAAGGTTTTGTTTGTGCATTTGCTCATTTTAAATTTGGTGGTTAACCTCATCTGTAACTCACCAAAGAGGGCCAAAGTGCCAAATCATAGCCCTCCAAGATGAGTCCTTGCAATTGTTTTTTTCACCCAGCCAATGGTGCAGTCAACCCTATGCCTCAACTTGTACGTTTCAATCATTTCTCATCTTCAAAAAGTGAAGGAATGGTTTGTATGACCTTAAATAGATACAAAGAATAGTTTGGGTTATATTTCATCATAGAGTTTAAATATCGTTATCCATTAGTGGGTTTCATCCAATTTATCCTTTTTAAAAGATCAACAGATAATTTGTGATGCCTTTAGCAGACAAAATAAATAGCATCAAATTTTATTTAATGTATTATTAAAATATTGTCACTATCTCCTTCCCTAATAACTTTGGAAATATGAAATTCAGTTTGAGTTCCCTTATTTTAAAAATAAATACATATTACCCCCTTTTAGCAAAGGAAGTCTTCAGTCTGAAGAGTTTGCATACCTAAACCAATAATGCCTAACATGAATTGGCCATACAAAGGCTGGGTCATATATTTACTTATTTATTTATATATCTAGATAGATAGATAGATGAAAGATTTTTTTTTTTAGAAATCTGACTAAAAACATTTATTACCATTTGTATTATCATTTTAAAGGGAGATGGAGAAACTACTAATGGAAAAGAAGAGAGTAAGAAAAATTGGGAACAAATCAGAGGAGAGAAGTAGTAAGAGTCAAATAGGAAATTTTAAATTTGGGGAGAAAATGCTTCAAATCTTTGGCTTTAAAAATGCTAGAAGTTTTCAATTTATGGCCTTTGTGGCCTTTGTGCCACACTAACATTGCTTTTCCAGCATATAAATTTATGTTAATTGCCAATTTAAAAACATTATTTATTAATTTTTTCAAAGAGAGAGAGAGAATATGCGCACAAGGGAGGGGCAGAGGGAGAGGGAAAGAGAGAATCCCAAGCAGGTTCCATGCCCCATGCAGAACCTGCTGCAGGGTTCCATCTCACATTCCTAGATCATGACCTGGGCCGAAATCCAGTCAGATGCTCAACTGACTGAACCACCCTGGTGCCCCTGTTAATTGCCAATTTTTAAAGTGGGATTTCAACTCCACCTTTTGGATGAGAGTTTTGTGAACTGTAGACCTAATTAATACATTTTTCAGTAAATTCAACCAAGAAAATATTTATTTGAAATCCACTTAAGTTGACAATGAACACATTCAAAATCACTTTTCATGTTAGTAGATTGACCCACTTAAATTAATTTAATTTAGTGGATAGTATCATAACATTTGGAAGACCAAATTTTACCAGGAGGCAGAAATCATCTGAAAAAATACCCTTGTATTATCATTGTGAAGTGCCAAGTCAAATTAAATCAGATTTAACTTTTCCCAGTTCAAAAAAAAAAAAAGGAGGAATTATTAGCAGCAGCAGTAGTAGTAAAAAAACTGATCAGACAAAAAAAAAATCATTGAAGAAACTGACCCCCAAAATTACCTACATGAAAGTTTTCTGGCCTAATAATATAGGCAAATATGTTCAAGATTCCAAGTAATTGATAATTCCTAGATTGTATAAATGCTCCTGAACATGCAAAAAGAGGAACTTTTCCGAAATCCACTTTAAAGCATGGCAAAATTCTGTCACTACAATTCAAGAGATCTCTAACACCAAGATAATCAGCTCAACTTCACCAATGAAAATACTACAACTATGTCCCAAATTAAAAAAACACCTGAAACATATGCAGCAATTCACTAAAAGAATACTAGCCCGTAGAAAAATAAAGTTTATTTCAGAAGTACAAAGATAATTCAATAAGAGGAATTTTATTAATGTGATACGTAATGACAATAGACCAAAGAGAAGAAATATTCCTCAAATACCAAAACACATTTGATCAAATTTACAGGTTCCTGGTAAAAGATACACCCTAACCATAGAGAAAAAGATCAGTCAAAAAATACAGGTTTAACTGTATTTAAGTGTATAAAACTAGACATTAAGAAAAAAATGGTAGGCTAAATTTGAATGTAGATAAAATCTAAAGCAAAACCTGATTATATTCTGAAGATATGAGAGATATACAAAAAGAAATAAAACAGAAAGTTTGAAAGTAAAGGGATGCCCTATTATTTGGGTTTCAAATTGATCACCTGTGGAGAAAATTTCAAATTAAAAGGCCTTAAGCACATGGATTCTGTTTTCTCATAAGGCTGGTACAAGGCTGCTCTAGCAGTTCTGTTGGTTTATCAAGGGCACAGGTTCCTTCCATCTTGTTCATGTCAGTATGACTGGAGATGGCTGTTGAAGCCCAGTCATTACGTTCACATTCCAGAAGCAGGAGGAACAAAAGGGAGGGAGAGTGGCAAGTCTCCACTCTTTAAAAACAAATCTGGGAAACCACACATATTTCTTACACTTATATTACTTATATGCCATTAGCCAAAACTTAGTCACTTGCCACAATTTGCTCCTCTCATCAAGAAGTGAAATCTATCCCCTCCTTTGAATCTAGGCTGACCTTGGCCAGTAGAATGCAGCTGATATATCATTATGTGATTTCCAAAACACTGTCTTAACAGGTCTTATAACTTCCATTTATGCCCTCTTGGAGCCCTGTGACTGTCGTGACCTGACGAAGCCCGATCTATTCTCACTGGAGGGTAAGACGCCATGTGGGGTACTGAGGCTCTCCAGCTGACAACCAGCACAACTGCCAGACATGTGAGCAAGGCCGTCTTGGATTTGCCAACCCTCCAGCCGATGCAGCCCAATGAATAAGCCCAGACAAAACCAGCAGTGGAGCTAGTGAGCCAATCCACAGAATGAGAAATAATAATTTTTTAAGACACTAGGTTTGGAGTGGATGGTTGCACAGCCATAGATAACTGAAACAACTGCTTATCTCCAGAAAAACCAGGTGGATAGGGGACAGAGATAAGACATGGTTTACTTCTCCCTTCAAGCCTTTTTGACTTTTATACCATTTTTATGTATTACCTTTTAAAAATAGCTTTTATTTTATATTATTTTTGTTAATTGTTTCATCCTATGAGTATTTTTTTTATTGAGGTATAATTGACATAAAATATTATATTAGTTTCAGGTGTACAACCTAGTGATTCGACATTTATATACATTGTGAAATGATCACCACAATAAGTCTAGTTACCATCTGTCACTATGCAAAGTTAATACAATATTATTAACTATATTCCCCATGCTGTACATTACATCAGTAACCTTTATTTTAAATGAGAAAAAAATAAATTTTAATTTTGCAAAGCAACAAAAAACAGATATAATTGTTCCCCTATGGAATTTAAAACATTATTTATCCCTTGTGCTAGTGACAGTGTGGAAACAGAAATTTTTCAGGAAGATTTTGTCAAATGAAATTTGGATCAAATTTCTTTAAAATGGGCATGTCTTTTGATCCAGCAATTCCCTTTCGAGAAATTTATCTTAAAGAAATGACCGAAGCTCTGAGCAAGCATACCCAAATGTACTCATACCATCTTTATAATAGCTAAAAATAAAAATTTTTGAATCTAAGTATTCAATAATAATAAATTGATTCCCTGATTGTTAGTTCCATATAGTGGAATACTACACAGAATTCTAAATCTTATCATGTAACCTTGTTTATTCATGTAATAAAATAGTTATGATATATTATTAAATTTTAAAACATAATAAACTGCTATGTACCATATAGCTACTCCACACAATTTCAGGGGTCATAGACTGCTGAGTTTATATGCTATGTAAAATATTTTGCCAGGAAAAATACCTGATAGGCATAGAAAGGGGTCATCCCTGGACATTTGAATTATGACTGACTTTAATTTCTTTGGATTTTTTATGGGCCTTCCAGAAAACAAGTAACCAGTGCCTTTTAGGCTTTCACAGATTTCTGCATCTAGAGTGATTATTTTGTGATAAGAAATATATGTTATATTGCAAATAGTAATAAAATATTTAATCCTACATATAAACCATGTCATTATAGTGAAAGCGATTTGATTAAATTTAATCAGATAGGGAAGTAATTTTTTTTATACAACATCCTTCAAAAAAAATACATATGACACCAGATATGGAGCTTAACTGAAATTTTAACTTTTTTAACCAGACAATTATGGCATCCTGAAAGTCATCAACACACATATTCATGGCTTAGTGCATGGTTGTGTATTCATATCTATATCCATACATTTATACTATATGTACACTCAAAGCATATGTTGAAATTTTGATTTATAAAGAATTTATAAAATAATTTTGCTCCTACAGTCATTAATCATGGTTCTTAGGTTTAAGCTATATGTTAATTACTTAATCACTATAAGTCAAGAACAGGGGGAAGGAATCTTTGGCAAAAAGAGTTATAGGATTTTCTAACATTGATAAGCACCTACCTAAAAGTCATTCTTCCCTTTGTTTTCACTAACAAAATTCCAGGTCTGTTCTGATATTGGATAGCCTTCTGCTTCAGGAAAGGATGAACCCTGGCCCAACTCCAGCCCCAAGAGGTGAACAGTGATTAATCTAAGACAATCATAGTAACTTTATTCCTGTTGCCAGTTATTGGTTTAAGAATGAACACTTGAGAAAAAAATCTGTCCAGAGAGATATGAATGACGTCTCCTAAAGGAGCTTCTGAGAAAGGTTTTATTGCTCTTAAAGACAGACCCAGGGAAGGAACATGCTCCCTTCCCCTCTTCTAGTCTTTGACATGCATCCATGACAAGATGCGGCAACCATCTTGTAACCACAAGAGGCATAGCTGATATTTTGAGGATGAAGGTATGGAAAGATGGAAGGAAGCTAGGTTCTTGATGACATTATTGAGCCAAAATATTATCCAGCCTGGAACTTTCCTACCTCTGGATTTCTTACTAATTGAAAGGATATATTTTTTTTCTTATTGTTTAGTCATTTTGGGTTGGATCTGCTGTTAGCTGTAGCTGAGAGCACTCTGATACAGCCTCAAAGAACAACTATCCCTCACTTAACTCCAACTTTTCCCAAGGTCTCATCGCCGTGTGAAAGCATTTAAACAAAACAACACCTTTATTAACTTTAATGGGGGAATATATGATGCATTCCATCCCAATCTAAAGTATCCAAATAATTTCATGATTGAAAATATCTATCAATGAAAAAAATTCATGTAAGTAATAAATAAGATGATAATAAATAAATATAGTTTGTACACAAAATGTTAGATAATGAGGTTTATTATAGTCATCAAAGCTGGTGATTAGCGGTGGTTGTTGGAAAAGGTATGAAATGGTGTGGCAAGCAGGGTCTCTTTCTACGGAGTGAGATTCTGAAACAGAGATTAGCATGCCAAAAGTTTAAGAACAGATCCCAGGATCAATACATTTTGGAAGGGAAAGAAAGAAAGTAAGATCAAACTCAAAATCTTCAGCCAGTTCCACTGAGAGTTCCGTAGTTGGGATGGACCTTCCAAATTATCTTCAGTTGGAATGAAGGGGCTTAGATTTTACACCCTCGCTTTGACCAGTCATTGGGGTGAGGCTGCCCCTGAGAATGTGGCAATATGCTGGTCAAGGTACTTCAAATTAGGGGAATTCCCAGAGAAGATTGCAAGTTGTGAGCTGTCAAGTAATAATCCTTCAGCGCTCGAGGGAAACCTATGCCATGCATCGCAGCATCCACTCAGAGCAAAGCCTTTTTGGGAAGGTGGGGGAAAGTCATGAGACTGATTTTCATGCACACACTCCATATCAGAATCACACAGCCTTGTCTTGATAAATTTTTTCTTCGAAAATTTGACCAAAAATGGGTAAAGTTGAGCTTTGACACATACGGAAATAGCATCATAGAAAATGCTACATCTTTCTTCCTTTCACTTGGTTTGTATATATAGTGCAAAACTTAGGGGTTCATCCAAATATGGCATGAAATTAAAATTTGTTCCACATGTTACTCTTTTGACTAGAAACTTGTGTTGAATGAATTAGTATGTCTTTGCCTGAAACAATAATGTCAAAAGATCACTTCTAATTGCATGTTTATCTAGTGGGTTTGGGGGGTTAAAAGTTGTTACACACAGAAAAAATCATTGTTTGAGAAATAGTATCTTTTGTTGTGGTGAAAATTCATTAACTGGACAGTTGTTATGTGCAGTCAGTTTGTATATAAAATATCCTAACCACACATCCACAAAATACGCCTTCCAGTTTTAAGATAATTCAATTTTGTTAAATTTTCTATAGTGGTCCATATATCATCATTTACCTCCATGCTGATGGTGTTAAAAGTACAAAGTAGAACATTCCCTTGGAAATGGTCACTTTATTTGGCCATTTAAAGAGTTTTCATTCTATGGGATTTTTAAGCAGCAAAGATACATTCAAATATAACATAATTAGATTTAATCTGTGACAAATCCAATATCTTTGGATTACATTATCTTGATATTGAACATCGTAAGCAAACCCCCCCCCCAATTATCCAAAAAGAGGACCACGCTAAGCCAGCAGAAGGATGGAATTTTTAAAAGTCACCCATCTAACCACATTCTCTTCTATAATAGACTCTAGTTCTGGGTGACCTACTAACTATACCCAACATACTTCCCAGAAGCAGAGCCTGCTGGTGACCCACTCCCCTTGACATAGAGCAGATGTAACTACCTTGTGGAAAAGGACTGATTGAGCCAAGGGTATGAACAGAGTCTAGATCCCAAGATTATTGAGAGAATGTTGGAAAGAGAGAGTTTAAAAGGCAGTCTTGTACCTAAAAGGTCCTGTCTCCCTTTCACAAGATTTAGTCCAGCTCATTATGGAAGTGACCTTCAGCGACTAATTGGTATTGTAGTGCCTCTGAGCTGTGACCTAAAAAAGGGGGTAATGTAAAAGCCAAATAAAATGACATAAAAAAAAAAATTCCCATCCTGGTCCTAGGGTTGTCTGGTGAGCTATTTCCATACTGTATGTACATAAACAGCTCTTCTTGGGTGGCGGTTTAATGTTGCTATACCTTCACTTGCAATTACACTGAATGGAGCTGCAACAGATCTTCGTAATGCCAATCTCATCTTTCCACCTCATTGACAGCTCAGGAAATGCATCTGAAATTCATAGTAGCCTCATAGCCTATGGCAAGAGAAATCCATGCTGCTAAAATTTTATTTTAGAATTCAAGCTGGTTTTCCTCAGTTTAGGATGCTCCATTTTTTAATCTTTTGCTGCCTACCACACTGTATCAAAATAACCAGCCAATATTGTTCAACTGTCAGGGGCCTCAGCTGCCTCTGAATTTTATCAGTACAAATAAATACTGGAACATGTTAAAAATAATCCCAATAGATGGGAGCTCATATTAATAGAATTAAATGCAGGAAAAAATGTGCATAAACTTTGACTTGACTGCCCCCCCCTTTCTTTACTGACTTAAAAAAAAAAAAGGTTGAATAGCTATTCAGACTGATTTAATGTTTAGGCTGATAGGGATGCTAGGCTGGGTCCCAAATTTGTGCAATGTTCAAAGGGAGAGAGATTTTAAAATCCCAGAAAAAGAGATATTTCCAAATTAATGGCATTGCCCGAATGCCTTGGCTCCCTGCACCCCACCAGGAAGGTTTATTATTTTCTGGTAAAATGTTGCTCGGATGGGGAGTGGTAGTCAGCGATGCGTCAGAGCTGCTCTTTGAACACATTAAAAAGCTGAATGCACAACAAAGAACAGATGTTCCAGCATGCCTTATTTATGCACCCATCAGCAATCTTCCAGTGACCACAAAACACAGCCTTTTTTCCCCTCCTCCTCCCCAGAATATTATTTTCTGATAAACTCGCCCTCTTTATTAGTTGATTTATTTTTGACCCCGGTTGAACTCCTGGGTAATTGTGTGTGTGCACAAGTGTGCATGTGTGCATGTGTGTGCGTGCGTGCGTGTGTGTGTTATTTGAAAGTCTGTCTCCATCAAAGCTGAATTCTATTGAACTGTGGAACAGGTGTGGATTCTGCAATTAGATCACATTTCAGAGAGAGAGACACTGAGGGTAATAATGGCGGTGAATTCTTCACAGTCGAATGCAGCGCCATAGCGACCAGCAACAATGAAGGAGAAGAGGTATTAGTATTGGGGTGATTATTTTTAGTTTATGGGATCATCTGATTGAATACGGCCATAAGGCACTGGGAACGTGTGTTTGGGGCTCACCAGCTGTAAGGCAAACTTGTTTTACTGGCACTTATCTGAAATGCCTCACTCACCCACCCTCTCTGCTTACAATTGGAATGGAAGTAGCGATTAGGAAGTGAGATATAATGCAGATTAAATGTTATGATGGACCAAGATCCTGTTGGGTTATTAAAACCCACTTGCTTTCACTGTGTTTAAAGGCATAGCACCTTTATTTAAACCTTCAGCTCTAGATCTCTGAGATTTAAAAGGTGGGAGGCAGAGGAGTGGGGGGCGGGGGGAGTTTAGGTGGAGAAAATAATTTAGAATTTAAAGAGAAGCAAGAATGTTTCCTCTTCCTACACAAGAAAGCTGCATTTTTCAGTGAGTGAATCCAATCTGTGACCTCAATTTGAGCTTCATAAAATCACGATACATTAATACAGAAAATACCTCCCAAACTGATTTAATAAACTAAAAATAAATAGTGCAGGCAATTCTCACAATATTTGGTCAGTTTTGGAACTTCTGATTGTAAGTGGTATTTCCTTAATATATTTTCCGTATTTTCCAGACGTGAGAAATATTTGGTACCACACTCAGTGGTGTAAAATCAGCCCTTGGGAGAGTTCCGGCTGTTCCCCGAGGCTTCTCAGAATGGGGCTGTGGGCTGGCTGGTAGCAGCTGCTGTCCCTGGAAGAATAAAGGAAGCCAGACAACAGAGGGGAGGGGTTTGCCCAAAATGAAGTCACGGGCATCCTATGGCCACATCAGGAATCTGAGCTCAGAAGAAAGAGATGTGGGGAGCTTTATGGGATACAGATTCTCCTCTCCCATGGGCCTGGGAGCTCAGCATCAGAACATTTGCTCTTTGTCCAGGGGTCTTGAATACTGGATGGCCAAGATCAGAGATCAGCATCATAGGATACTGGATCACAGCCAACACACTGCCAAGGGCAGAATTCTTTTTCTGGCACCAAAACGAGCTCCTCAGATGAAACACCTGAGGGATGGGAAATGGTTCTATTGTCCACAATGCTACCTCACATCGAGAAATCTGTTACCAGGACAGGAATTTTCTGTTTTGTATAGGTGGCCTAAAATTCTTAGCAGAAAACCATATTTTCTGGTTAAGAAACAGTAAAGCAAGAGTGACAGCAGACATGTATACCAATTAAAAAAATGTTTTTTTTCTGTTACTACCCAAGTATCCAGTTCATTAATTCTCCAACCACCAAGTTCTGTCCAACATGTATTATTTCTCTCTCTATTCAGCGAAATTGTTCCTATATTATTAATCAACTGAATTTAGTCACCTGGTCCTATGCTTGGGTAAATCACACCCTCTGCCAATCTAGTTTTCTGTGAAATGAGGGGCAAAATTAAAGAAATCATTTACAAAGGTTAGCAGTAGAACCCTTTTTACAGACCTAAAATATTAAGTAAGGATTAGAACTGCTGTATTCAAGAGTGGGGGTGTGACTCACACTCAGTTCTCAGCCTTCTTTGTGGGGCTTGAGCTGCTTTTATTGACATTTATGATTGATCAAAACTAGGAATACAATGTTTGAATTAGCTATTATTTAACATCCCTTCCAACAGAAAGTGTGATTGAATACTGTCCCCCCTAACCCAGAGAACCCCTAGATGGGGAGGGAGCAGGTTAGGGCAAGCAGCTGCCGTGCCAGCAATCTCACACGGCAACACCTAAGATGGTGGGGCGTGTTCTACAAGCACCAGCTCATGGTCAAGGCTGTCAAGAGATTCTTGTCTCCACTGAGGCCAGGCACACAATTTGACAGCCCTTCTACCCTGTATTGTTTGAAGAGACTGACAATCCCAGTTATCCTGAAAACACAGATGTGTGTTTCATTTCTTTTTCTCTAACTAAAAGTGGAACAGAAGTTTTCAGTAAGGTCTGACCTGTTTTGTCTTATCCATCACTTATCACCAGTGACTTTAACAACCACACTGAGAGCCTAAAAATTAGATGGAATTGTTATATAGTGTTAATTTTAGAATTTTTCTCAACCAAGCTCCAGACAACTCAGGTTACACTCTGAGCCTTGGCCGACCATATTGAGTATTTACCTTGAAATATCTGAATATACTTTCTTAGACGTCCTTTTGTTTTGCAAATGATCCTTTACAAAAACCCAATGAAGCTCAGACAGATCTTTCCCATATTGGCTCTGTAACAGTGTCCTCCATGGCTGAAGAATGGGAGAGAAATGCGGTATTACTGTTATTGACATGGTGAAACCTCCTTTGCAGATGTTACAATGTCAGTGCTTTGCAGCCAATCTGTGTTGTAGTTTTAACAGGCACTGATACACCTTGCCATTTAGTCATTTGAGTGAACACTGACAAGAAGCATGGCAGCCCCGTGTTGGCAGAATGTAAGAGATACTATGTACACGCTGTGAAAATGAGGAAGTCAGACCATGGAATTCTGATTGAAGGCTTGACATCACAGGACCAAGTGATCCAAACAAGATGTAAATCATAGCCTCTGAAACAGAAGAATTCATTAGCTCTCTCGTATTCAGTGTAGCAACAAATCAGTAATGGAATTAACTTGGAATCATATACTCTTTGCCCAGGAAAGACAATTGGATTTATAAGGCAGCAAGTGGTTTGAAAAGCAAAGAGAGATCTTTAAAATTTTTTTTCTTCTAAATTTTACTAAGCCTCCCCACCCTTCCAAAAGACCAGGCATAATGATAAAATAACATTTGTATTATGCTTCTAATGCCAACATATTCCATAACATGGTAAATGGTTGGTTATAGGCAAATAACTTTCCAATGGGTCAAAACTTGGCTTTCTGAACTTTGCTCTTGCCACTGCACCTCACTCCCTTCAAGCCTGGGAAAGAACTTAAGTTTCAACATGTTTTGCATTAGGCTAAATACAATAAATCCAACCTAAACACAAGGTATTGATTAAATACAAGGTATCGATTAAATACAAAACATCAATAGCATGTAGTTAAGCCCTGACTCCAAATTCTGAAGTTTTAAGCCATTTCATTCATACACATTGAGACTACATCAACAAAACAAGTAGCCAAGACATTTGGTCAAAAGGTAAATTTTTTTTCTCTGGCTTATAATGTGTTTAATAAATTATGTCAGTGACTCTCATGGCAGAATGCTGACCACATGGGTCATGCTTCTGGCAACCATCACTCCAACTCTTATTTCCCATCACTGAGAATATAGTTGCTAAGGAGCTATTTTTCCCTTAAAATATATGTAGAGGCAAAGATGAGAAATTTCTATATTAATGACATGATAATGACATTGTGAAAATAAAATGGTGATGACATATCTACTGTGGGAATAATATGCCCTCAGGCTAACAGAAGCAGCTTACCTGTTTAACTTATTAGAATGTTTTATAAACATATTTGAAATGAGCAACTCAGTTTAACCTGAAATAAAACAATGCTATATTTTCTTTTATGCACAATGAAAGAGATGATAATTGCTCACCTACAACCCACCTAAGAAACCGACAGAAATACATTTACAATAAAATCAGAACAATATCATTTCCAGTACCTGTATGATACTCATTCTGGTGAGGCATCCCCAAAGACTTTTTAAAAGAAAATAGTGTTCTGATTCTATGTTTGCCATTAATTTGTTACAGAGTTGGGCAACCACTTGGTTCCTCAGTTCCCTTCCATCAAAAAGAGTAAAGAGCAATTATTTGAGTGGAGTGTAAAGTGGATAGGTGTGAGTTAAAGAACTTCAGAATTGCAGAGATAAAACGTTTTCCCTCGTGGAATGCCATTATTATTAATATTATTGCCATCATCATTATTTATGCTCCCAGCACACGTATTGTGAAAATGTGTTATTCGCGAAACTGCTATGCCCTCACCATGTCATTTGCAAAATCACCATGTTCTTCTCACAGAAATGTCACTGAAATGTCATTTTTACAATAGCTGCATTATGAATCTGCTATAACTTGAATTGCTTTACAATGAAAATGCAATTTCTTAGCAATTAAAATTATTCCACCCACCCCAGTCAAATAATAGAAAATCGCCTCCCTGTCCAATGTTGCTTATAGTGCAGTGCAGAACACTGCAAATTGAACAAAGTATGGCTTCTTACATGCCTAGGAAGTTCTAGGTCTTAGCCACACCAGTGGTTGCATTGTACCTCATGCGATTATCTGCCAAACCTGATCTGAACTAGTGTAGCATATTACTAAAACTCTTACAAGATAGGAGGATTGCACTCACTCAGATTCTTTTTGAGTTTTCCCAGGACTCTAACCACATCTAAGTTTATAGGTATAACAACACTAGATCAAGGTATGTAAGAAACTAATGTCGGTTTTCATTAAAGAGAAATTCCTTTTATAAATGCAACTCATTATCCTTTGGTCTATTTAAATCCCCTTCTTGCATTAATTGAAAGTTTTCTTCTTAATAACTGAGTCTCAGAAACTGTTGATTTGACATACATTAATATTGTCATTCATAAGAATGTAGAGCATAATACAAGTCATCAGCAAGCTGCTCATAGAATGAAATTATTAATGGATATAGGGTCACATTTGAAGAGATTTTTAAAAGCTTGTTTACAAATTCACTTGTTTTCAAGTGAAATCTTACATGAAAACCCAAAATGCAACAGGCTAAAATGCAGGACAATGGAGATTGTTCAAGATGAGAGTCTGGGCCCAGACCCTTAGAAATAAGAAAAAATATGTATATTTACAAATATACCTAACTAGACTGAAAAATAAAGAGCTGGGGCCATGTGACAAATATAAGTGTGAACAGACAAGACAATGTATATGAGGCAGCATGACACTTGGCTTCCCTCTGACCCTCACTTAAGCAAAGCAGTATGTGTGGTTGTCTTTTACCTTCAGACTAACGCAGATGGTATGGAGGTTTGGGCCAAAGAGACAAGACAATGCTTCAAATAGCCAAAGAATAGGGAGAAGTGGGGAAGCTTCTACCCATGAAATATAAGTTATAGGTGTATCCCTTCTGGAAGAACATCCAATCCATACCTGAAGACCATAGAAAATGTGTTTTTATATCAAGTCCAGGATCTCTACAAAAGCAAAGATGTATTTTCAAACATAAATAGAAGCAAGCAATCAAAAATTCACAAACACTAAGGAAATCCAACATCACAGAAGAGATGAATGAACAGAAGAACTAACTCTTGAGGAAATGAAGCTAACAAAGTAAGCACACACGCACAAAAGCCTTAAGAGCTTAAGAGATTCCAAAAAAAGTTACAAACATGAAAAATTTAAAAACAACTCTAATAACTAAAAACATTAATATCAAAATTAAAATATCAGTATATGAGCTAAATAACAATATTAATATAGATGAAAAGCAAATTAGTGAGCAGTAAGGCTAGAACTAGAGAAAGTATTGTGACTTCAGATTAAATGGCTCACTGAGTGCTAAATAGGATAAATAACAATAATTTTTACAAATACCTAAAAAACAAGATGAAAACTTTAGAATACAAGAATAAAGCTTCTAGAGGGGATTTGGGAAGCTAAAAATAGAAATAAAAATCAGATTAGAGTCCGAGTTCTCATTGGCAAAGATAGATACCAGGAGAGGATACAGGATTAAGATACTGAGAGAAATCTGTTGTGTACTTAAGTCCTGATCTTGCAAAACTAGCATTCAGTAACTTTATCATCTACAAACTATCACATAAAAAAAAAGTATTCTAACAAAATGAAAAATGCGTCAAAAAAGAGTAAGAAGATAGCCATCAGAAATGGTAATGAGCAAAAAAAAAATCATTAAAAAGGTGTTTTAGAGCGAAATAAGTCAGTCAGAGAAAGACATGTATCATATGATCTCACTGATATGAGGAATTCTTAATCTCAGGAAACAAACTGAGGGTTGCTGGAGTGGTGGGGGGGTGGGAGGGATGGGGTGGCTGGGTGATAGACGTTGGGGAGGGTATGTGCTATGGTGAGCACTGTGAATTGTGTAAGACTGTTGAATCACAGACCTGTACCTCTGAAACAAATAATGCATTATATGCTAAAAGAAAAAAAAAAAGAAGAAGAAGAAGAAGATAGCAGGAAGGGAAAAATGAAGGTGGGGAAATCGGAGGGGGAGACGAACCATGAGAGACTATGGATTCTGAAAAACAAACTGGGGATTCTAGAGGGAAGGGGTGGGGGGATGGGTTAGCCTGGTGATGGGTATTAAGGAGGGCACGTACTGAATGGAGCACTGGGTGTTATACGCAACAATGAATCATGGAACACTACATCAAAAACTAATGATGTAATGCATGGTGATTAACATAACATAATAAAATTTTTAAAGATTTTTTTTTATTTATTCATTCGAGACACAGAGATACAGAGAGAGAGAGAGAGAGAGAGAAAATGAGCAGGGGGAGAAGCAGAGGGAGGGGGAGAAGCAGGCCACCCGCCGAGCAGGGAACCCGATGCGGGGCTTGATCCCAAGACCCTGGGATCATGACCGGAGTCGAAGGCAGACGCTTAACCATCTGAGCCACCCAGGGGCTCCAACATAATAAATTTTTTGAAAAAAAGGTGTTTTAATACACATGGAAAAGATAATTAACAATCTGGAACTAAAGTCCCAAGTGATCGCACCACGGGAGGGGTTGTAATAAGGGATCTGAATTTACTTTTGATATTTGTCCCACCACTCCCCCTTTCTGTTCTGCTCCATAACTGGGCAAACTGGTAAGCTCAGATTATCTCTCCTTTGGTTTTGGCAAGAAATTTAAACCACAGAAGCTACTGCAATGTGCAAGAACCCTTACTCAGGCTCCAACCCCTAGCCATAATAAAAGTCAAACTAGTCTCCTTTCCTTGCTTTTTCAGGTTTGTTTAAACCAACTTGAGGGTCCACCCTGTTCTCCCAGAAAGCCTTATTATGTTAGTAATAAACCCTGTCATATCATCTTGATGGGTGTGTGGTGTCATCAGTCTTGATATCCAAAACCAAATTTTGGATGGGAGATCTATGCCACCTCTACAGGGTGACCACAACATGTGTGGAGAGACCGATGAAAATAAATAAAATGATGGAAAATATGTAGAAACTGATTAACTCTAGAGATCAATTTTTAAAGTCAACACATTTAAATTATAAATATTAAAAGTAAGTCCTAGAAAATAGAATATATAAATTCAAAACAATTAGAGAAATAAAGAAAAATTATCAATTCAAAAGGTAAGAAATAAAAAAGAAGCAGCAAGAGTTATTTTGAAAAAGAATTTTCATGAACAAGTCCATAATGCAATAAATGTATTAAAAACTCTTTATTATGCAGCCATCAAAAAAAAATGAAATCTTGCCATTTGCAACAATATGGATGGAACTAGAGGGTATTATACTAAGAGAAATAAGTCAATCAGAGAGAGATAATTATCATATGATCTCACTGATATGTGGAATTTGAGAAACAAGGCAGAGGATCACAGGGGAAAAGAGGAAAAAATGAAACAAGATGAAACCAGAGAGGGAGACAAACCATAAGAGACTCTTAATCTGAGGAAACAAACTGGGGGTTGCTGGAGGGGAGGGGGGTAGGAGGGATGATGTGGCTGAGTGATGGACCTTGGGGAGGGTATGTGTATGTGTATGTGTTACACTGTGTATTGTGTAAGACCGATGAATCACAGACCTGTACCCCTGAAATAATACATTATATGTTAATTTAAAAAAGAACAAAAATAAAAATAAAAAAAAAATCAAGCCGAGAACTGTCAAAAAAAACCCCAAACAATACTCTTTATTCAATAAATGAATCAGAACTTCTATTAACAAATAGTGACTCTTAGTTTAGGATAAAAAGAAAATCTATTTCTCTGCTGACAGACACAAACAATACCAAATTATTTTTAAATGGCTAAAGATAAGTAATAGAAGTAGATATACCATGACAAATACTAGGAAGAAGAAATCAGTGTGACAATATAAATATTAAGTGAAATGCAAAGGCATTAAAGGCAATAAAGAGGATACTTTATTTGACATAGGTAGAATACACCAAAAAAAGTCAACAACAGTTGTAAATCTTTGTGTAGATAATAACAAAACTTCACAATAAATTTCAAAGATAGCTTAACAAAGTAGTTAAGAGCAGAGACTGGAGTCAAACTGTATTAAAATACTAGCCCTACCACTTAGTAGGTTGAGATTTGGGGCAAGTTATCTCACATACAGTGCCTCATTTTTGGTATTGGAAAATGGGGGTAATAATAGTACCACTTCAGAGTTATGTGAGGATTAAATGAGTTAAGATACATTAAGTGGATAGATAAATGCATAAATATAGCTACAATGTTACATTAAATTGTTATCAGAGATTACCCATTGGGAATGAAGTAGGAAGGGGTGAAGAACAGGGATACTTACTCTTCTTACTTTGTCCACATTTAAAATTTTAATTTAAAGAGTCTTTATTCTAAAAATGTGTAGAAATAGTACATGCATAAATCGGAGGAAAAGACCCAAAGTTCCACATATATCTTTTTTAACCTCCTCTTGCTTCTCCTCATTCCCTGATGGGAGGTTCTCCAGCCCTGGGTCAGTGGAAGAGAATTTGACTCGTTTAATGAATACATTCTCTTACTTCCACCCTCCTAGTGAATATACTTTCTCTTTAACCCATAAAATTTGAAGGACCTTGGGCCTTTGGTCCAACACTTATCTTGTAGCTTAGGCAAAAGGGTTTTTTATTTGTTTTTTGTTTATTGCTTGTTGTTGTTGTTTTAACCAGGTACAATATACAATAAAGAAAAAAGCACTTACTGTCTTTCTGTGTGAATGCTCTGGTTAAAGGCCCTCCTTCCCCATGTCACTCTACTGGTGGTGCTTTAGAAGTGATGATCTCTAGATTTTGAGGAAAGAGTGAGGTAAAATCAGTTATTTTTTGGCATGATTCAAATGAGTCTAAATCAAATATATTTCTTTAGAAGTAGGTAATATCTGTGGAATGACAGCAGAACTGGATGTAGAAGAAACTTCACTAAAAACTGAAAATCCAAAAGAAACTCCTCATATTTGTGGATGTAAGAGAAGAGCAATTTAAGATTTCCATGTAAGCAAAAATAACTGATCCAAAATCAATAGAGGAGGGCTATCCAACAACCAAAGTTTTGGAGAATTTAAAGGCAGGAACAGAAAGAACTGCATAGGCTCCAAAAGTTTTATAAAGGAAGATTTAAGATATTTAGAGATAGTAATCTGGCTAAAAGGGAGGCCAAGAGATTTATCTTGAAGCTGTGTTTTCAGAATAGGCACATGGTTTTTAATTAGATTTATGTTTATTTTTATTGGCTGAGGGGGTGAGTTTAGTGGTGGTGGTGGTGGTGGTGGTGGTGTGTGTGTGTGTGTGTGTGTGTGTCTTTGTGTTTGTGTGTTAGGTAGGGGGAGGATGCAGTAGTCACTGCTTTCCTTAGCCAACCTTTGGCTTTGAGAATAAGAACAAAGGTAGAGCAATGATAATATATTCCTAACATAAATGTTTTTGCCATTTTAAAATATAAACTATGTCTAGAATATAATAAAAAAGTTAAGTGAAAAAGTCAAGTTACCATACATGCCTAAATATAAAGCTCTTTTTTTTCCCCCTGCAAAACTTAAAGAAAAGGAATCACTTGATATTCAAATGACAACAAAGTCTCTCATGTGAGAAAGTTCTACATTATTTAGTTTGAACAATAAAGTGCAGTTTGTGAAAGGACATCATCCAGAACATGTATAAATCCAGGGAGAAGTGATAGTGCAAGAAAAAAATAGTTTCCCTGGAGGTATCTGCCAATCCCTGATGGCCTGTCATCTGGGACTTAAAGGGCCAAGCACATGGCAGATAAAAGATAAAACTTATAAAGTCACACCAGAGAGCACCACCTAAAGTCCAGACCCTTGAAGGTTGGACTAGGAAAAACCTGTCCCACAGCAGGAGGCAGAGAGGACAATTGCCAGTCTTGGCTTTAGATTTTTGCTAAATAGAAAAAGAAAAATGTCTCTCCTAAGAATTGTCAACTACAAGATTATATTTATGTATGTTTGAGACCATTTCTAATACCTCAAGCTGTAAATTTAAAGTTGTCCCTGATAAGTAGTGTCTCCAGGCATCAAGCATAAGCAAACAAAAATACTTCATGAAAAACATTTAAAAACCAGATGTCAAAAACTTCTTATGTTCTAAGGAACCTGTATTAATATACAAAAATCACAAAACACAAGGAGACAAAACACAATGAGTGGAAGTAAGTAGAAACAAAAACAAAAATGGCATAATCAGACACCCAAAGATCATAAATACTGGAATTATCATCTATGCAACATAAAATAAGTTTATTTTATATGTTTAAAGAAATTTTAAAGGTAATAAAAGTATAACAGAATAATACTAATTTCTCAAAAAATAACCAAACAGATTTGTAAAAGAACCAAATAGAAATTCCTGCAGCTGAAAAATGTAATAATTGAAACTACAAAACTCAAGAAAACAGTTAAACAGTGGATTAGATAGAGATGAGAGGAAAATTAATGAGTTGTAAGACAGTTTAGAAGATATTGTTGAGAGTGTTGCAGAGACAAAGTGAAGAATAAATGAAGAGAGTATCATGAAATATAACTGGAGTTCTAAGGGGAGCTAATACTGAAAATGAGGAGAGACAGTCCTCCAAAGAAAAATGGCAGAGTATTTTCTAGAATGAATGAAAGATGCCAGACTCAGATTTGAGAAGCCCACAGACTTTCAACAGAATGAGTAAAAAGAAATCTAGATTCATCCACATTGAAAGTATAAAACACTAAAATAAATAAAAAGCAAGAAAATCAGCCAAATAAATTTTACAGAAGTACAATAACTAGAATAACAGATGATTTCTCAACAGTGACAGTGGAAGTCCAAAATAATATCTTCAAAATAATGGATGTAAATAAACTGTTGATTCAAAATTGTCTATTTAGTTAAACTGACCTTCAAAAGCAACAGTAGAATAAAGACATTTTCAGACATTAAAAAAAATGGGTAAATCTTAAGAGTACAATGTAACAAATTCTCACAATTGGAGTTCAATCTCCTATCAAGATATGGAATGTTTCCCAAGAAAAGTCTACCATACCCCTTTTCAGTCAATCCTATTCTCCCACCCGCACTCTAGAGTAACCATGTTTTTATGTTTTTTCCACTGGAGACTATTTTTTGCCAGTTCTAGAACTTCATACAGAAGGAATCCTACTCTTTTGCACTTTTTATGTGTTCTAGTGTTAGGCTTCTTTCAGAATAATGTTTTTGAAACTCATTCATATTTTTGCATGAATTGTATGTCATCCCTTTTTATTGTTAAGTGGGTGTTCCACTGTATGAGTATTCCACTCTTTACCCATTTTCCTATTGAGGGATGACTGTGCCAGTTTGGGACTTTTATGAGTAAACTGATATAAGCATTCTTATATATATCTTTTTGTGGATGCTTATTCTTTATCAGCCTCTGTGAAACATTTGCAAAAAATGATTCTTTGCTTTGCTGTAAAGCAAAGTTCAAGAATATTCAGTGAATCAATACCAAACACATATACTCTCTGAATAACAGAATATAAACCAGTAAAGAAAAGAATTTAAAAACACATACATTTGTGCATTTAAATATACTTCTAAATAATTCATGGATTAAGGGAGAAATCATAATGACAATTAGGAAAGAAAAGGCAAAAGATTTTTTAAGTTGCATATGATAGTGTAAAATGCAGCTACAATGGCACTTAGGGGAAAATTCATAGGCTTAAATTCATGTGTTAGTAAAAAAAAAAAGGCAGAAAGGACAAGGACAAAGAACTTAAGAAGTAAGAAAAGAATGGTGGAATCAATAAAAAAAAAAGGAAATTGTAATAATAAGCACAAAAATTAGCGAAATGGAAAGTAAAGATATACTACAAAGGAACAACACACCCAAAGTTGGTGTTTTGCAAAGACAATAAAATTGACAGACTTCTAGCAAGATTAATTAAGAAAAAGGAATAGAAAGCCCAAGTAAGTGCTATTAGCAGTAAAAAATGATCATAACCATTACAGAGATTATGTTTTATATAAAAGAATATGAAGAAACTGTTATGAAAATAAATGTAAAATTTAAATAAACTAAATAAATTCCATACACACACACCCACATGTAAAACTTAACAAAAGTGACATAAATATTCTTTCTGGAGGCATGCTTTAATCTCAAAACTTCTCTGCTCAACTATCAAGTTTATTAGGTATAGTTCTGCTTTTCAACTTATTGCAGAAGTAAAATGGAAAATGAGAACTGAGAAACTCCAGGAGTTGAAAGGTTGAAATTTATAGCTATTGCTCCTCTCCAGTTAGTAAATCACTTTGAAATTTGCACACAGTCCCGGGGGCTAAGATTGTGACCATTAATATACAGTCTGGAAGAAAATACCAAATAAATATCCTGATTGCCACACCTTTGTTAAGTCCTTTGAGTGGATTAAGATGGCTCCCTGTAAACCCTCTTCAGTTAGACAAATGGTTCAGGGAGTAAGACTAAGGCAAGAATCCCGATAAGCTCAAAGGACCATAATTATGTTTAGAAGGTGGTCTCACAAAGAAAATAGCTTCTCTCATTTTACACAGTGAAGGGAATAATTTTTTTAAAATACTGAAAGAATTGTTTCCAAAAATGCCAACAGCCTGGATTAAAAGAGACTGTGATTGTTCAATACAGGGAGGCTGCAAACATCTTATAGGCAGGCAATAGACTAAAAAGCCCCTCTTTAGATGTGGCTGAGGAAAACTATGGGGAATGATGATCCAAAGAGTTCAGGTAAGAGTCAAGGTGAACAGTGGACTGCGGAACTGCTCCCAGGAACCATGACCACAGTCTAATCAAGAAATGCTTCCTACCGAGGGGCGCAGAGCAAGATGGCAGAGGAGTAGGAGACCTGGATTTCGTCTGGTCTCAGGAATTCAGCTGAATAGGGATCAAACCATTCTGAACACCTACGAACTCAACAGGAGATCGAAGAAGAGAGTAGCAACAACTCTCTGAACAGAGAAGCGACCACTTACTGGAAGGGAGGACATGCGGAGAAGTGAATCTGAGGCGATATTCGGGAGGATAGACGGTGGGGGAGGGGGCCTCCGCCGCTTCTGGCAAGTGCTAGAGCCGCGGAGCACAAAATCGGACCTTTTGGAAGTCGGCTCCACTGAGAGATGTCGCACCAGTGGCTAAGCTGGGGGTGGAACCCTCGCCGGACAGTGTGGTCTCAGGACCCTCGGGGTCACAGAAAGACCGGGGGTGCCTGAGTGCGCCAGAGCTCCCAGGTATCAGAGCGGGGAAGCTGGCTGCAGAGACGGAGCCGAGGCGCGGGCTCTCAGCTCGGGGTTGCCATAAACTGTGATCTGTGGCCCAGTCAGGCCACTGCTCCTCCAGTAGGGACCTAACAAGCGGCAGATCCGGGGAGACTCCCCTTCCTCCCCGGGGAGGAGCAGCACCAGAGCGCACCGCAGGGATCTGCTGGGTTTGGAGACTCCACACGGGGTTGGGAGCCAGAGTTAGAAACGCTCGGTCACAGGCCGGGTGAGCACGGTGTGGCCGGAGACCAGAGAGATGGGAGTGACTGCTTTTCTCTGGGGGCGCACTGAGGAGCGGGGCTCCGAGTTCTTGGCTCCTCCAGGTGGAGATTGGGAGGCCACCATGTTCACCCTGGTCCTCCAAAGCTGTACTGAGAGCTTGCAGGGAACAAACGCTCCCAAGAGCAAAGCCGAGCAGCTTGCTTAGCCGGGACTGACAAGGGCGGGGCAATTCTGCCTCCGGCAAAGACAATTGGGAACCACGGCAACAGGCCCCTCCCCCAGAAGATCAGCACGAACAGCCAGCAAGCCAAGACCAAGTTTACTGATCAAGGAGAACGGGAGAACTCCAGCGCTAGGGGAATACTGCACATAGAATTCATGGCTTTTTTATGATTTCATGATTCATTAGTTTTTCAAAGTTAATTTTTTTCACTGTTTTTTTTTAATTTTTCTTTTTCCCTTTTTCAACCAACATCTTATCAATCCCTTTTTTAAAAAAACATTTTTTATTTTTCATTTTTAGAGTCATATTTTATCCCTTCATAGTAGTTACCCTTATTTTTGGCATAAATATATATGTTGTTCTCTCTTTAAAATTTTGAGATACAGTTTCTTCTAACAGATCAAAATATACCCTAAATCACTAGTGTATGCCTTTGTTCTAGTCTCCTGCCTGATCACATCCTCTCCCTTTTTTTTAAATCTTTCTTTTTTCAAACAACTTCTTTTTTTTTTTTAAAGATTTTATTTATTTGTTTGAGAGAGAGCATGAGAGGGGGAAGGGTCAGAGGGAGAAGCAGACTCCCTGCTGAGCAGGGAGCCTGATGCGAGACTCGATCCCAGGACTCCAGGATCATGACCTGAGCCGAAGGCAGTTGCTTAACCAACTGAGCCACCCAGGAGCCCTCAAACAACTTCTTATCAATTCCTTTTATAAAATCTTTTATAATTTTCATCTTTATAGTCATCTTCCATCCCTTCATTGTATCAACCCTTATTTTGTACATATATAAGTCTTTCTTCCTTTAAAATTTTAGGAGGCACTTTTTTCTAACAGACCAAAATACGCCCAAAATCTAGTGTGTGGCACTGATCTATGCACTAGCCTGATCATATTTGATCATATTCGGGTTTTTTTGTATTGTTCTGTTTTTGTTTTTATCTTTTTGTTTTTGTTTTTGTTTTTTTCATTTTTCTTTCTTTCCCTTTCTTTTCCCCTGGTTTCAGGTCTTTTCTGATTTGTATAGAATATATTTGCTGGGGACGTTGTTAACCTGTTAGCATTTTGTTCTCTCATTCATCTATTCTCCTCTGGACAAAATGACAAGACGAAAAATATCACCTCAGCAAAAAGAATAAGAAGTAGTACCGTCAGCCAGGGACCTACTCAATATGGACATTAGTACAATGTCAGACCTAGAGTTCAGAATCATGACTTTAAAGATACTAGCTGGGCTTGAAAAAAGCATGGAAGTTATTAGAGAAACCCTTTGTGGAGAAAGAAAAGAACTAAAATCTAACCAAGTCGAAATCAAAAAGGCTATTAATGAGGTGCAATAAAAAATGGGGGCACTAACTGCTAGGATAAATGAGGCAGAAGAGAGAATCAGCGATATAGAAGACCAAATGATGGAAAATAAAGAGGCTGAGAAAAAGAGAGAGAAACAACTACAGGATCACGAGGGCAGAATTCGAGAGATAAGCGATACAATAAGACGAAACAACATTAGAATAATTGAGATCCCAGAAGAAGAAGAAAGAGAGAGAGGGGCAGAAGGTATATTGGAGCAAATAATAGCAGAGAACTTCCCTAATGTGAGGAAGGAAACAGGCATCAAAATCCAGGAGGCAGAGAGAACCCCTCTCAAAATCAATAAAAATAGGTCAACACCCCGACATCTAATAGTAAAACTTACAAGTCTCAGAGACAAAGAGAAAATCCTGAAAGCAGCTCGGGAGAAGAGATATGTAACCTACAATGGTAGAAATATTAGATTGGCAACAGACCTATCCACAGGGACCTGGCAGGCCAGAAAGGACTGGCATGATATCTTCAGAGCACTAAACGAGAAAAATATGCAGCCAAGAATACTATATCCAGCTAGGCTGTCATTGAAAATAGAAGGAGAGATAAAAAGCCTCCAGAACAAACAAAAACTAAAGGAATTTGCAAACACGAAACCAGCCCTCCAAGAAATATTGAAAGGGGTCATCTAAGCAAAGAGAGAGCCTAAAAGCAGCATAGATCAGAAAGGAACACAGACAATATACAGTAACAGTCACCTCACAGGCAATACAATGGCACTAAATTCATACCGTTCAATAGTTACCCTGAATGTAAATGGGCTAAATGCCCCAATCAAAAGACACAGGCTATCAGATTGGATTAAAAAACAAGACCCATCAATATGCTGTCTGCAAAAGACTCATTTTAGACCCAAAGACACCCCCAGATTGAAAGTGAG
Organism: Callorhinus ursinus; assembly: GCF_003265705.2. NCBI lineage: Eukaryota > Metazoa > Chordata > Mammalia > Carnivora > Otariidae > Callorhinus > Callorhinus ursinus. The sequence goes on along the minus strand of NW_027397063.1, from coordinate 123,990,817 downwards.
GCGGTGGAAAACCATTTACCATGCTAATGGACACCAAAAGAAAGCTGGGGTGGCAATCCTTATGTCAGACAAACTAGATTTTAAAACAAAGACTGTAATAAGAGATGAGGAAGGACACTATATCCTACTTAAAGGGTCTATCCAACAAGAAGATCTAACAATTGTAAATATCTATGCCCCTAACATGGGAGCAGCCAGTTATATAAGGCAATGAATAACAAAAGCGAAGAAACACATTGACAACAATACAATAATAGTGGGGGACTTTAACACCCCCCCTAACTGAAATGGACAGATCATCTAAGCAAAAGATCAACAAGGAAATAAAGACTTTAAATGACACACTGGACCAAATGGACTTCACAGACATATTCAGAACATTCCATCCCAAAGAACGGAATACACATTCTTCTCTAGTGCCCATGGAACATTCTCCAGAATTGATCACATCCTAGGTCACAAATCAGGTCTCAACCGGTACCAAAAGATAGGGATCATTCCCTGCATATTTTCAGACCACAATGCTTTGAAACTAGAACTCAATCACAAGAGGAAAGTCGGAAAGAACTCAAATACATGGAGGCTAAAGAGCATCCTGCTAAAGAATGAATGGGTCAACCAGGAAATTAAAGAAGAATTAAAAAAATTCATGGAAACCAATGAAAATGAAAACACAACTGCTCAAAATCTTTGGGATACAGCAAAGGCAGTCCTGAGAGGAAAGTATATCGCAATACAAGCCTTTCTCAAGAAACAAGAAAGGTCTCAAATACACAACCTAACCCTACACCTAAAGGAGCTGGAGAAAGAAGAGCAAATAAAGCCTAAACCCAGCAGGAGAAGAGAAATCATAAAGATCAGAGCAGAAATCAATGAAATAGAAACCAAAAGAACAGTAGAACAGATCAACGAAACTAGGAGCTGGTTCTTTGAAAGAATTAACAAGATTGATAAACACCTGGCCAGACTTATCAAAAAGAAAAGAGAAATGACCCAAATCAACAAAATCATGAATGAAAGAGGAGAGATCACAACCAACACCAAAGAAATACAAACAATTATAAGAGCATATTATGAGCAACTCTATGCCAGCAAGTTAGATAACCTGGAAGAAATGGGTGCATTCCTAGAGATGTATCAACTACCAAAATTGAACCAGGAAGAAATAGAAAATCTCCCAACAAACAAAAGCCCAGGGCCAGATGGCTTCCCAGGGGAATTCTACCAAACATTTAAAGAAGAATTAATACCTATTCTCCCGAAACTGTTCCAAAAAATAGAAATGGAAGGAAAACTTCCAAACTCATTTTATGAGGCCACAATTACCTTGATCCCAAAACCAGACAAAGATCCCATCAAAAAGGAGAATTACAGACCAATATCCTTGATGAACATGGATGCAAAAATTCTCACCAAAATACTAGCCAATAGGATCCAACAGTACATTAAAACGATTATTCACCACGACCAAGTGGGATTTATCCCTGGGCTGCAAGGCTGGTTCAACATCCGCAAATCAATCAACATGATACAATACATTAACAAAAGAAAGAATAAGAATCATATGATCCTCTCAATAGATGCAAATAAAGCATTTGACAAGTACAGCATCCTTCCTTGATCAAAACTCTTCAGAGTATAAGGATAGAGGGTACATACCTCAATATCATAAAAGCCATCTATGAAAAACCTACAGCGAATATTATTCTCAATGGGGAAAAGCTGAAAGCTTTTCCCCTAAGGTCAGGAACGCGGCAGGGATGTCCACTCTCACCACTGCTATTCAACATAGTATTAGAAGTCCTAGCCACAGCAATCAGACAACAAAAAGAAATCAAAGGCATCCAAATCGGCAAAGAGGAAGTCAAACTCTCACTCTTTGCAGATGATATGATACTGTATGTGGAAAACCCAAAAGACTCCACCCCAAAGCTGCGAGAACTCATACAGGAATTCAGTCAAGTAGCAGGATATAAAATCAATGCACAGAAATCAGTGGCATTCCTATACACCAACAACAAGACAGAAGAGAGACAAATCAAGGAGTTGATCCCATTTACAATTGCACCCAAAACCATAAGATACCGCGGAATAAATTTAACCAAAAAGGCAAAGGATTTGTACTCAGAAAACTATAAAATACTCAGGAAAGAAATTGAAGAAGACACAAAGAAATGAAAACCGTTCCATGCTCATGGATTGGAAGAACAAACATTGTGAAGATGTCAATGCTACCTAGAGCAATCTACACATTCAATGCAATCCCCATCAAAATACCATCCACTTTTTTCAAAGAAATGGAACAAATAATCCTAAAATTTGTATGGAACCAGAAGAGACCCTGAATAGCCAGAAGAATCTTGAAAAAGAAAAGCGAACCTGGCAGCATCACAATTCTGGACTTCCAGCTCTATTACAAAGCTGTCATCATCAAGATAGTATGGTACTGGCACAAAAACAGACACATAGATCAATGGAACAGAATAGAGAGCCCAGAAATGGACCCTCAACTCTATGGTCAACTAATCTTTGACAAAGCAGGAAAGAATGTCCAGTGGAAAAAAGACAGTCTCTTCAACAAATGGTGTTGGGAAAATTGGACAGCCACAATCAGAGGAATGAAACTGGACCATTTCCTTACACCACACACAAAAACAGACTCCAAATGGTTGAAAGACCTAAATGTGAGACAGGAGTCCATCAAAATCCTAAAGGAGAACACAGGTAGCAACCTCTTCGGCCTCAGCCACAGCAACTTCTTCCTAGAAACATTGCCAAAGGCAAGGGAAGCAAGGGCAAAAATGAACTATTGGGATTTCATCAAGATAAAAAGATTTGCACAGTGAAACAGTCCACAAAACCAAAAGACAACTGACAGAATGGGAGGAAATATTTGCAAATGACATATCAGATAAAGGGCTAGTATCCAAAATCTATAAAGAACTTATCAAACTCAACGCCCAAAGCCAAATAATCCAATCAAGAAATAGGCAGAAGACATAAACAGACATTTTTCCAAAGAAGACATCCAAATGGCCAACAGACACATGAAAAAGTGCTCAACATCGCTCGGCATCAGGGAAATCCAAATCAAAACCTCAATGAGATACCACCTCACACCCGTCAGAATGGCTAAAATTAACAAGTCACGGAACGACAGATGTTGGTGGGGATGCGGAGAAAGGGGAACCCTCCTACACTTTTGGTGGGAATGCAAGCTGGTGCATCCACTCTGGAAAACAGTATGGAGGTTCCTCAAACAGTTGAAAATAGAGCTACCCTACAATCTAGCAATTGCACTACTGGGTATTTACCACAAAGATACAAATGTAGGGATCCGAAGGGGTACGTGCACCCCAATGTTTATCGCAGCAATGTCCACAATAGCCAAACTGTGGAAAGAGCCAAGATGTCCATCGACAGATGAATGGATAAAGAAGAAGTGGTATATATACACAATGGAATATTATGCAGCCATCAAAAGGAATGAGATCTTGCCATTTGCAACGACGTGGCTGGAACTGGAGGGTGTTATGCTGAGTGAAATAAGTCAATCAGAGAAAGGCATGTATCCTATGACCTCACTGATATGAGGAATTCTTAATCTCAGGAAACAAACTGAGTGTGGCTGGAGTGGTAGGGGGTGGTGGGAGGGATGGGGTGGCTGGGTGATAGGCATTGGGGAGGGTATGTGCTATGGTGAGCGTTGTGAATTGTGCAAGACTGTTGGATCACAGATCTGTACTTCTGAAACAAATAATGCAACATATGTTAAGAAAAAAGAAAAAGAAAAAGATCATAAGAGGGAAAGAATGAAGGGGAGTAAGTACGAGGGGGAGACGAACCATGAGAGACGATGGACTCTGAAAAACAAACTGAGGGTTCTAGAGGGGAGGGGTGTGGTGGGATGGGTTAGCCTGGTGATGGGTATTAAAGAGGGCACATTCTGCATGGAGCACTGGGTGTTATGCACAAACAATGAATCATGGAACACTACATCAAAAACTAATGATGTGATGTATGGTGATTAACATAACAATAAAAAATTAAAAAAACAAAAACAAAAAAGAAATGCTTCCTACCTCCAGAATAGCGGAGCTCATTGCATTTTCCCAGAGCAATTTCAGAATTGCTATGGACTAGTAAAAATGATGAACTTCCAATTCTTCCTCTTTCTAATGGGGGTGTTTATTTAGATTCTACTAACTCTGTTCCACTATTAATGATGGTGCAGGGGAGATGCGCATAAGATGCTCTTTTTGTATTTAGGTCCCAGAAGTAAGAGACATGAGTCTAGACATGATGTAGATCACTAGATCCCAGACTTAGAACGTAATACCATAATTAAATGGGATTTTTTAATGTCTTGGTGAGTGTATTTTACTTGTAGAAGGAAGAAAAGTTTTGTTACCAAAAGTGTTGACTATAGTAGGCTGTTATTTATTAACAATTACTCATTCCCATTCTGTCATTGTCAAACTTCTCTAAGAGACAGAGTATAGTCTCATCTCACTGATGTTGACTTGTCCATATGACTTGCTTTGGCCAAGGAGAAATGAGAAAATGTGATGTCTGTCACATTTGGTTTGACTCATGCCTCTAATGCTCTTATCCTCCGTCGTGAACACAGCACATGCCAAATATGAGCTGCTTTTTCAGCCTGGTTTCTAGAATGAAAGGCAAGTTAGAGCAGAACCCAACTGAGCCAACCAAGACAATCAAAATTACAATATAGCAGGTAACATGAGCAAAAAATAAATGATATTACAAGCCATTGAAATAATGGAGTTATTACTACAGCAATAGCTGATACTTGCAACTTGTGTTATGAGACTAGTATAAACTTATTATCAAAACAAAGAAAGAAAAAGAAAGAAATACGCAAGAAAATATATAGGTCTGGGGCACAGGGGTGGCTCAGTCCATTAAGTATCAGACTCTTAATTTCAGCTCAGGCCATGATCTCAGCTTTGTGAGATGGAGCTCCGTGGGCTCTGCACTAAGCAGGGAGTCTGCTAGAGATTCTTTCTCCCTCCCGTTCTCCCTCTCCCCCTCCCCCTCCCCCTGCTCATGCTTACTCTCTCTCTCTCAAATAAAGAAATAAATCTTTAGAAATTAAAAAAAATATATAAGTCATCTCATTTATAAACACATATTAAAAATTCTAAACAAATATTGTCAAACTGAATCTAACATTGCATAAAAGAGATAATACCCAATGACTTAACCCAAATTTATTGCAGGAATGCAAGTTTGGCTCAACAGTAGAAAATGTATTCATATAACTTATTATATTAAAATAATAAAAAAATCAGATAATCACCATAGATGTAGAAAAGTGATTAAATAAAATTCAACCTTCATTTATAATAGTAATTTTAAGAAGACTCTCAGGAAAGAGGACTGTCCTAAATTTGATAAAACATGTCTATGATAAACCTACAGCAAACATCCCCTCTATATTAAAATAATTTCTTTTGATGTCAAGTAACACATTTATTGGATGTTCTAGTAGATTGTATACAAAACTTTTTAAAATGAAAAAAATAATTGGAAATAAACAAAAATATCCTATTTGATGGGTATTATGAGAAACTATTTGAGAAAAATGAAAAATATTGTTTCTTTCTAATTTTTACCAATTTTTTCATATACTGTATATTGTCTAAGTGTATACTTTAAAAATGTAAGGAATCTTCAAGTAATATATTCAATTTTAAAAGAGGATTAAGCAAGTTTGCTAAATGTAACATTAATAAATAAAAGCCAGTTGCATTTTATATGCCAGTAACAAACAGAAAACATAACTTAAAAAAATACAATTTAGAAGATCAACAAAAACATAAGATATACAGAAATATATCCAGCATGGTATGTGTAAGACCATTATGTGGCCAGTTTTAAAATTTGAAAGCCATAAAGGGGATCAGATAAATGGAAGAACCAATCATGTTCATCGATAGGAAGATAATATTTTTAAAGATGATAACTGTCCCAAAATTAATCTCTAGATAAAATGCAGTTCCAATTGGAATCCCAGGAGGATTTTTGTGAAACTCCTAAAATTTATAAGGAATGGCAACTGGCCCCCAAGTAATCAAGACACTACTAAAGAAACTAACCCTGCCAGATAACAAGACTTTTTAGGAAGTTCTAGTAATGAAGACAAGGTGGTGTTAGTGAAGGGATAAATAGAAAACTGAAAAATACAAAGCCTACAAATTCTACTACATTAAAATTAAGAATAAACAGCCAACTGGGGGTTGCTAGGCCTGGGGGTGGGACAATGGGGAGCAACTGTGTAATGGGTATGGGGTTTCCTTTTGGGGGTGATGAAAATTCTGGACCTAGACAGAGGTGATGGTTGCATGGCATGGTGAATGTACTAAATCTCACTGAACTGTTAACTTTAAAATGGTTACTTTTGTGATATGTAAAATTCACCTCAATTAAAAAATACAATGATGGGCGCCTGGGTGGCTCAGTCGTTAAGCATCTGCCTTCAGCTCAGGTCATGATTCCAGGGTCCTGGGATCGAGTCCCACATCAGGCTCCCTCCTCGGGGGGAAGCCTGCTTCTCCCTCTCCCACTCCTGCTTGTGTTCCTGCTCTCGCTGTCTGTTTCTGTCAGATGAATAAATAAAACCTTTAAAAAAAATAAAAAAAATACATTGATAAAAATACCAAAAAAAATTTCTGTTTGTTAAGAAATATAATAGTGTAAAAAGGTAACTCACAAGCTGAGTGAAATATTGCAACACAAATAAACTGACAAAGAATTCAATTCCAAAATATATAATGTCTTTACATGGACATGCTTTTACAGAAAAAAAAATCATGCCTTTCCCATAAACATGCAAAAAGTGACCAATATCCCTAATGAGGAAAATCTAATTTAAAATCTCAAGGAGACAACATTTCACACCCATCAGATTAACAATAATAATAATGGTTACATAATATAATAATTAGGTCTCACAATACCAAATTTTAGCCAGAACATGAAGCAATGTTGTATCTTGTACACTACTGTTTGGATTACAAAATGCTGCAACTACTCTGGAAACCTATTTGGAATTACCTCTAAAGCTGCAGATGCTCTTTTCCTATAACCCAGCTATTGCACCCCTAGGTAAGCACTCCAGAGAAACTTACACATATGCCCCAGATGACATTGTTTATACTAGCAAAAAATTAGAAACCATCTAACTGCCCTTCAACTGTAGTAGAATGTGTAACTGTACATTCAGAGCATGGTAAAGTATATAATAGTGAACAAGAATGAACTCTGCCTATACATTTCAGTGTGAATGAGTTTCAAAATTCAATGTCATACATAAAAGCAAGCAGTAGAAGAATTTTATTTTGCAGGAGTCTGTTTACATAAATGTTAAAATTGCAAATTAAAAACCATAAATTGGGAATAAATATATAGTAATATTTTAATTTGTTTTATTTAAAATTTTATTTTTAAGTACTCTCTACACCCAACATGGGGCTCAGACTCACAACCCTGAGATCAGGAGTCACATGCTCTACCGACCGAGCCAGCCAGGTGCTCCATATAGTAATATTTTATTTTTTTTAAGTCTTTTTTTTAAATTTATTTATTTGACACAGAGAGACACAGCGAGAGAGGGAACACAAGCAGGGGGAGTGCGAGAGAGAGAGAAGCAGGCTTCCCGCTGAGCAAGGAGCCCAATGTGGGGCTGAGCCGAAGGCAGACGCTTAGCGACTGAGCCACCCAGGCGCCCCTCCATATAGTAATATTTTAAGGAAAAGTGAGAGACTGATTAACAGAAAATGCAGTATAGTGGTTACTTTCATAGGGGATAAAGGGAGAGCCATATAGGAAGGGGCATCTAGGAGGTTCAAAGGCACTGGTATTGTCCAGTTCTTATGCTGGTCAGTGCAAGTTTGCTCATCTTATTATTATATATTAACATTCTTTCAAATGTGCTTATACGTTTTACATGTATATGTTATATGCATGCTGTATCTCACAATTTTTAAAAAAGAAAAAAGAAAAACTTGTAGAGATCACAATATATTCCAGTCGGACAAATGAGTAAAGCCAACCCATAATGTGCTATGAATAGGTATTTGTGATTTTGGAAGAAAAAAATAAATACCCAATTGTATAACATTTTATATGGATTCCAAAAATGCTTATCAGTTTCCATGGAGGAGTCTCAGGTATGCCACAGTTTCTCAAAGTAAAATTACTACTGTATTCTTTAGGATTCTTTTGGTTGTAAATGAGAGAAACCTAAAAACCTAACTATCTTAGACAAACAAGTAGAATGTATTGGAAAATTCATGGGACCCTGGGAAGAGTAGGAGGGCCGCTAGCCTCAGAGATCACACTTCTACCACAGAACCAAAGAGTTATAGTTCACTTGTTCTTGCTTAAGACAGGTTTTTTAGGTTCTTAAACATACAGCGAAAGGAATCCTAAATAATACAATTAGTAATTTTACTTTGAACAAAAGACTCCTTTGCTGTCTTTTGCCTGTTTAACTCCATGTGGCCACTTTCTTCTTCTCTATCAGTGTCCTCTGCAAGGCAAGAAATATGACTGATGACTACACCAGGGCTTCATATTTCCAAACTTCACCACAGAGAGGAATGGAAACACTTTCCCTGGCAACCAAGTTTTAAAATCTCAGCCATTCTGATTCTGAATGGCCCAGCCTAAGTCAGATGCCCATCCCTGGGCTAATCAACTGTAAGCAGGTGGGTAGCATCTGTAAGCAGATGGTGACACCACCAAGTCAAGTCCCATTGCTTGAATGAGAGGGAGATTCCGTCTTATCCCTTAGTGCTCAGCTTAAATGTCCCCTTCTCCGAAATGCCTCTCCTCACTACACCATCTACACTGGGTGCCCTCCTCTTATCCTCTCTAATGGCACCCTGTTGCTTTTGCAGCACTTACCACAATAGGTAACTCCTTTAGTTTTATTTATTTTGTTTACCTGATACAGTAGGAAAATCATGCCCTCCCCCAAAGATGTCCATGTCCTAATCCTCAGAACCTGTGAATAAATTTCCTTACATGACAAAAGGGAACTTTGTAGATGTGATTAAGGTTACTGGACCTTGAGATGGAGAGATTATCCTGGTGAGTCCAATCTAATCACGTGAATCTTAAAAGCTGAGGACCTTTCCCAGCTGTAGTCACAAAAAGATGTGACGACAAAGGAAAGGTCAAAGGAATGACATGAGACGGACTTGCTCTGATGTTGTTGGCTTTGATGATGGAGGAAGGGATGCCATGAGTCAAGGAATACAGGTGGCTTCTAGAAGCTGGAAAAAATAAGGAAATGAATTCTCTCCTATAGCCTACAGAAAGAAATGGACCTTGATTTTAGCCTCTGTGAAACTCATGTTGGACTTCTGACCTACAGAATTGTAAGATAATAAACTTATACAGTTTTAAGCCACTAAATTTGTGGTGATCTGTTACAACAGCAATAAGCAACTAATATCCCTGGCCATTGTCTTTTACTAGAATGTAGTCTTCAAGAAAGAGGGAATATTTCTATCTTTTTCATCTCCATGCACAGTAACTAGCACGTACTTGTTGAATGAATAAATAGATTAATTAAATGAATGAATGAAGAAATTTGTGACTCATATCTAAAAGTTCATCTTGCAGTCTTCATAGGAAGTGTTTATCTTCCCTCTATGGGAGTCACAAATGTGGAGAATCAAATAGATATTGAAGCTGATGATCTCAAGTTTCCCTCTATGGGTCAGAAGGGAAAACTTTGGCTGAGAAATATGTGAAAAATAAGCCCTCTTCCACAAAGAGAGAAGAATTATGCCAAGCCAAGAGAACAATCAAAGATGCTAGCAAATCATAGAGCTGGGACAGCACTTACTTTTTATTTGAGCCTTCAGGTGGAATGTGTTTTCAGTCAGCTGACATTTCCTATCCAATTTCCAGAAAGTTCCTGCTGTCACAAGCCTGGTAAAATACTGGATCATCCCCATCAACTCCAAAATGGTTTCTTTTCCGGTGCAGTCAGATTTTATGATTTATGCCCATTAATGGAAACTAGTAACTTTTCCAGAAGAAAAATGATGGCATGTTCTGAGGAATGTATCCTTTTTCAGGCAATTTGTTTTTGAAGAGAAGTTCAAGTTACTGATCAGATAATTCACTCTGTCTCTATGGGTTCAGCAATAGAATACTTTTAGTACTGAGAACCTGCTAGTTAAAACTGGCGGCTCTTTTCACCTGGGATAATAAAGTAATTGTGCCACAAAATGAGCAGGCCACTGTAGGGAAGAGGTTAAAGAAGTATCATATGAGACAGATGCAGAACCATTAAAATACAATAAAAAGTATGCTGCAAAACAAGTTGTTTAAGGGCTAAAAAATGGGTCTTGACTATTTTCATGTAGAACTTTTGTTTCTACCCCATATCCTTAACCAAAGCCGCATATATATATATACACATGTGTATGTATGTACACGTGTATATATATGTATGTATATGTCAGCAGTAGCTAACATACAATTTCTTACTTAAAACATGCACATATGGAATGGCTTTGTATGGTGGTCCAGCCAACTCATGAAGCTCCAGGCAGAGAAAATGTGCCTTACCCCGGAGTCCAGGAGCACCCACTGGCAGTAAATCATTATTTCCATCTGCAGATGAATTCCACATCTGAATTAGCCTTACTCTCACTTTCTTCTTCCCTTTCTTTCCACCAAATATTCTTCGATCCTTGAATTTCCATCTCTCTTCATGGTAACTGTGGAGGAAATGATTTTGGATGGAATTAAGTGGGCACAGGTGGTATATAGTACATACTAGCTCCCAGCATAACATCTGCTTCAGATTCTTCAAAGCTTCTTATTTTTACAACAGTCTTCTTTGTCTGTTCTCTCTTTTTTTGTAGTTCGGTTGGGTTGTTTTTTCTTCCCATTTCAAGTCCTTGGAATAAAGAGGAAACGGGGTGGAGGACATAGAAATTTCCATATGCTTCCTCAGATGATAGCATGTAGTTATGTCTGTTGATCTAAGATGGCTCACACTTTCTAGACCAGCACTGTCCAACAGAGCTTTCTGCGAAGATGGAAATGTTCTGTATCTGCGCTAGGTCTGTCTACTAGCTTCCTCGACCTACTGAGCACTTAACATGTAGATAGTCTAATGACTAACTGAATTTTTAATTTTGTTTAATTTTAAGTAGTTTAAATTTAGCTGTCTGTGGCTAGTAGCCAACACTTGATGAGCATTAGAGAATTCTACTTCACTTTTTTTGATATGTTATACTTTATACATTATACTTGATTTACTTAAGATAAAATCCTTGAAGTTCAGTTTGCATCTCAAACATTGTGTTCCTAAGCATAACCACTCTGTCTCTCTCTCTCTCTCTCTTTCTCTTTCTGAAGTTCACTCATACCTTGTTTCCTCTATTATTCTTATTCTCTTCTCAGTCGTATTCCAATTACTTACACACACACACACACACACACACACACACACATCAGAACGCTAGATACCATGAAGAAAGAAGAGTGTCATTCCTATGTATATTGCTTCTGAAAAAAATATGAGAGAAAAGGGCGAAATGTGTGATGGCCAGTCTCATAACATTTTCAAATGTAAATATTAGGGAAAGTTTATAAATACAGTGCAATGTGTACATGCAGAACCATGAGTTGCAGCTCATTACAGAGTACTTTTGCAATGACAATGCTTTGTCCAAATTGAAATGTGTGATGAAGTGTTATTAACTAGGGAAGGAAAAGCAAAACAGAATTGGAGATTTTTGTTCGGTTTAGACCTTTAATAACTTCAGAGTTGTGTCAAATGCTTTTTTTTTTCCATCAAGGGATATTTTTCTTTTCTTAAGCCATTGTTGGTCAAGTGAATGTTTAATAAATAACTTGCTTTTATTCCTAAGTGGTAGGCTGGACTGTGTAACTAATAAGGCCTGTTGTTTGACAGTCCTGCCGACTGTCTTTCTATCATAGAAATAAAGATGGTTACATGCTGTTTTGAATCCAACCGGATCCAAAACCTCCCATCAGAAGTTAAGGTTTAGTTTCCAAATTTAGTACCCATAGTTTCTCAAATGTGACTGCTAATAAGAAGAATTTCATTACAACAAAACATTCCTTAGGAGAACTAGCATGCTATTCTAGTGGTCGTTTCCTATTGAATGCTGTCTCCACCAGCAAATACCAACATGGCAGGTTTCACCATGATCTTTCAAAGTTGAGTTATGGCCCTAAAATCCTTTTTCAGAATGTTTTGGTTCTGCTAGGAATCAGATCTGAAATAGGATTGGTGTACTTGGTTTATTTCAGAGGTATAGTCACACTTGTATGCCAGTAAGCAGGTAATACAGGAAAGGAAAGGTAATCAATGGGGAGTGTGTTATTAAGCCAGCTACTATTATAAGTGACTAGAGTTTAATCCCAGGGATTAAATGGGATACAGTGGGGATGCCTTGGTGGCTCAGTGGGTTAAGTGTTTAGCTTCGGCTCAGGTCATGATCCCAGGATCCTGGGATCAAGTCCCACATCGGGCTCCTTGCACTGCAGGAGCCTGCTTCTCCTTCTGCCTGATGCTTTCCCTCCTTGTGCTCTCTCTCTCTCTCTCTCTCACAAATAAATAAATACAATCTTTAAAAAAAAATAAGTGGATACAGTGTAAAATATTGTATAAGGGACAAAGGCATTGGGATACTTATACTTCTATAGCCGCTAGTCATTGGTTAAGGAATGCCTTGGAGGGTATATGAATTTCGAGACATATCAGTCAGGTGACATTGGTTCTTCTGACAAAGGGCAGGAGCTGATCCTTAGAAGCCAGGCCGACATGCACCAGGAAGTCGAATGATTCTGAGGGCATATGGGCAGAGTTTTGACAGAATCTGTTACATAAATATTATACGAAATGCAATCCTTCTTAAAGAATAGCAGTTTTATAGAGTTCATTTTAGTTATTCCAAATATTGCATTTTCTAGCTGAAAGAAGGAGTAGTCTAGAATTTGGTGGTTCTTCCATATTCGGTTCAATATTTAATGATTTTCAATAATGACCTCCCCATATTTCTGAGGATAAGGAGGATCCATCTTTATTTTGTAAAGAAGCTACTCTATATCCTTGATGTTTTAGCCACATGACTTTTCCTAATTTGCTTAAATTTTTATTCATATAAAATAACCTAAATGTGAGACAGGAGTCCATCAAAATCCTAAAGGAGAACACAGGCAACAACCTCTTTGACCTCAGCCACAGCAACTTCTTCCTAGAAACATCGCCAAAGGCAAGGGAAGCAAGGGCAAGAATGAAGTATTGGGACTTCATCAAGATGAAAAGCTTTTGCACAGCAAAAGAAACAGTCAACAAAACCAAAAGACCACCGACAGAATGGGAGAAGATATTTGCAAATGATGTATCAGATAAAGGGCTAGTGTGCAAAATCTATAAAGAACTTACCAAACTCAACACCCAAAGAACAAATGATCCAATCAAGAAATGGGCAGAAGACATGAACAGATATTTTTCCAAAGAAGACATCCAAATGGCCAACAGACACATGAAAAAGTGCTCAACATTGCTCAGCATCAGGGAAATCCACATCAACACCTCAGTGAGATACCACCTCACACCAGTCAGAATGGCTAAAATTAACAATTCAGGAAATGACAGTTGTTGGCGGGGATGTGGAGAAAGGGGAACCCTCCTACACTGTTGATGGGAATGAAAGCTGGTGCAGCCACTCTGGAAAACAATATGGAGGTTCCTCAAACAGTTGAAAATAGAGCTACCCTATAAATACCCAGCAATTGCACTACTGGGTATTTACCCCAAAGATACAAATGTAGGGATCCAAAGGGGATGTGTACCCCGATCTTTATAGCAGCAACGTCCACAATAGCCAAACTATGGAAAGAGCCAAGATGTCCATCAACAGATGAATGGATAAAGAAGATGTGGTATATATTTACAATGGAATATTATGCAGCCATCAAAAGGAATGAAATCTTGCCATTTGCAATGACATGGATGGAACTGGAGGGTATTATGCTGAGCAAAATAAGTCAATCAGAGAAAGACATGTATCATATGATCTTAATGATATGAGGTATTCTTAATCTAAGGAAACAAACTGAGGGTTGCTGGAGTGGTGGGGGGTGAGAGGGATGGGGTGGCTGAGTGATAGACATTGGGGAGGGTATGTGCTATGGTGAGTGCCGTGAATCGTGAATTGTGTAAGACTGTTGAATCACAGACCTGTACCTCTGAAACAAATAATACATTATATGTTAAAAGAAGAAGAAGAAGAAGAAGAAGAAGAAGAAGAAGAAGAAGAAGAAGATAGCAGGAAGGGAGAAATGAAGGTGGGGAAATCAGAGGGGGAGACGAACCATGAGAGACTATGGACTCAGAAACAAACTGAGGGTTGTAGAGGGGAGGGGGCTGGGGGGACATGTTAGCCTGGTGATGGGTATTAAAGAGGGCACGTACTGAATGGAGCACAGGGTGTTATAGGCAAACAATGAATCATGGAACACTACATCAAAAACTAATGATGTAATGTATGGTGATTAACATAACATAATAAAAAGAAGAAAAGAGCAATAAAAAAATAAAAAATAAAAAATAAAATAACCTGAACTTTTAAAATATTCCAGGTTTGGATCCACTCACGATTGTGCCCTATATAGAAATAGCATAGAACTCCATGAAAGTGCAGTTGTGAATCTCCCACATTGATATGATATATCAAGAAAGAAGACATGAAGAGCATGAAGCTTTCATCTAAGTTACATGTGTATGCTGAGTTAGTGTACTCAAAACATGAAATGATTTAAACTGTAAAACCCCATAGCTTCACTCAGGCACATGCCAAATTATAATAGGATATACTTGTCATAGATCATACTCAACAAAGAATTTTCTCTCTCAGAGAAAGTCAGGACTTTATGTAACATCCAAGGTAAGCAACATGAAGCAGACCATCCAAGCCTTTCCAATGAGGATGATATAAATTTGGTGAAGAGTGCCCACCATGATGAAGTATGGAAGGGAAGTTACCATGAAGACCCCTCACAGAACCACAAAGCAGAAGAGAGAGGTGTGATCAGGAGTCACAAAGCAGAACCAAAATGAAGGACTATGAGATGAATTCAAGCATCCAACTGGGCACAGGCACTGATAGAGGCATGGTCAGCACAGGAAGAGGCCAGAGTGAGGATCTTCCCAGAGAGCAAAAAAACACAAAGAGGAATAAAGGAAGGGAAGAGAACTAGGAGGGGTGAAAAGTGGTTCAAGGTCTCATCTAGGAATACTAGTGACCATTGGGGGCTCACTCACGTGGCCTCAGCAAATCCTTCCAGCCAGAAGCATTTCTGCATAGAATTCTACTGAGAACACATTGACACATATGGAGACAGCACCCTAAATGACAAGGCTCATTACACTTTGTATTCCCTATAGCTGGCATATGACAATGAATCTTTGGGATTATGCTCATTTGATTGATAATTTTTAAGTATTTATTGACAAAAACAGCCCATATTCATTGTAGAAAGTTTTGAACATACAGGTAAAAAAAATCAAAGAAGAAAATTAAAATCTACCTCCCCAGAAATGTTTGTATGTTTTCTACAGTTTTAATAAGAAATTATAACATAATATATGACATGCAGTTTATAATTTTTTAACTTAATACTTCAGAGCACTATTATTCTCCCTAGTTACACTTCATCCATTTGTGAAAATACTTCTGAGAACATGGTAATTTGGAGGTAAAAATGTCACTACCATACTACATCATACACAAACATATGAAAGAACAAAATGTTGGTTTCTATTGGGATTGTCACTTCCTAACATGTCAGGGTGACTTCCCTATTCACACTGTTAATGGTCCAGTGTCCCAGCAGGAAGCGGATTACACAAATGGGAACACTTCGAAGAGGGTTTGGAAAAGGGCGTAGGGAAGCTGCAGGTACCCAGGAGGTAGGAACAACAGGGCTACCCCCACACCTGAAGAACAGAGGAGAAAGAGGAGCAGTCACCAGAATGTGGAAAGAGAATCATGTGCATGAGGCCACTTTGACAGGAGCTGGGATTTGGGTCAAGGGAAAGAGCCAACCTAAAGTAACTCTGCTGGGAGGGACCTGGGAAGGAATATTCACCAATCCTACTCTTCAACTCCTCTGGCTTTTTGCCAGTGTCCCCCCCCCCGCCGCTCCTTGCTAAATCCAGCCATCATGGAAGTCTTAACAGGCAGCTTTCTGTGGCAGAAAGCAAGGCAGAGAAATGTAAAGAGTGGACTCTGTCAAGCACCAGGGTCTACATCCCTTGTCCATACATTCTGGGTAGCAAGACCTGTCTCTCTTTCTTACATTCACTTAATTATTCACTTATTCAACAAAGATATTCAAACGTCATGTTAATACTAGTAAAAAGTGGGAGTGGTTGCAGTGGTGCAGATGATCTAAATACCCAGCAATAAGGGATTTTTAAATGTGGGTACATCAAAGGATGGAGTTCTATGCAGGGGGTGATAATGTATAGTATTCAAATAATTATGTCAATTCTCGTTTTCACTTCGGTATACTGACAGGGCCACATTTGGAAGGAATTAAGATGGTAAACAATTGAACCATGGGTCTAAAGGTAAAAATCATTTCATTCAGACAGGTATGGGCAATTTTCTAAGTGCTTGTGTGAATTCCTTTCCATCTCCTACGTTTGAAAAAAAATTCTCAAATTCTTGGGTTCAGAGTTCTAGTTTAATTTTGATTTCCTTTTTTTCCTGGCAGTCAATATACAAATTTGGTATCAGAGAAGACTGTTTCAGTACAGACATTACAAACAATATACACACAAAGCTTAAGTCATTGCAGAATAAAGATAACACTCACTTGCCCTGTTTCCATTTACTCTGTCTGCCTAATTATTTTCTACCTCCTACTTTATGGTATTTTATCAAGTTTTCTTTAGAGTCAACAGCTGACATAGGTGTCAAATTTTAGTCAAGTCTTAATACAATAGGAACGTATACATAGCACTTATAAAACAATATCTCTGCAGCAGCACGAATGAGAATAACTTTGATCCCACTTAACCAGGTCACTTTTCAGGGAGAATAAAAGATAACTCCCTCTAGTCTAGGTCACAATGACCTTGATAAGTACCCAGGCGACAATGGCTTCCAATTGTTCTTCGTACCAACCTGAACTGACCATCCATGTTGCTTTTCTAACTAGAAGCTTTTCTGGAAAGGCCACAAAGATTAAACTCCTTATCTAAATCATGAGACTTTTCAACTATTGGCATTTTATGTTACAAAAGAGATAGATTAAAGTCTTAATATTCTGTTGGATTAAATAACCCATTGCACTATGACAAAATATATGAGTTAGTGTGTTAGAAATGACATAAATGCCCTTATATTCTAGCACATTTTATGTAGGTCATACAAATGAGAAGAGATAATTTGTAATAAAAATAAACATAATATTCACTATTGTTAACAATCTCAGCAAAATTGGCATTTGCTTTTTATGGCATTTGTTTAATACTCCTTCAACTGACAGAGGGTTTTACTCTCCCCAGAGGAGAGAGAAGTGAAATCTTCCTGGGGAAATCGTGTGTTTATTGTGGGTAGGTGCCTCTATTTTCTTAGCCTAGTGAAATACTGTGACGAATTTCTTTCTGGAAGAGAAAACTGACATTATGTAGACAAAACCCAGGTAATTGTAGCTGTAAATCATCCCTCCTTAGATATTAAGGTGCTCTTTGTGGGTTATTCAAAAAGTGAGTTTGCAGAGTTATTTTTAAGAAACTGATTTTATTACAAGGTAAGAAATCATTGTAAGTATTCCAACAACTAATAGGTACTTTTCAACATCATCCCCTAACCGATTCAAGCAACACTCTTCATTTGGGACAAGCTTTCTGGCTGTGGGTGAATAAAATAATGGTTCCTTACTTAGCACTCATAGACTTCTGT
Organism: Callorhinus ursinus; assembly: GCF_003265705.2. Classification (NCBI taxonomy): domain Eukaryota; kingdom Metazoa; phylum Chordata; class Mammalia; order Carnivora; family Otariidae; genus Callorhinus; species Callorhinus ursinus. The sequence goes on along the minus strand of NW_027397063.1, from coordinate 123,972,815 downwards.
TCATGTAGCATCAGAGCTGCCTGCAAACTTTGTCCCGTTTTGCCACCCTTTGTATACCTTCTAAAGAGTTCAACAAATTGTCAATAAGCTTTTTTTTCCCGAGTTAATTTTTTTATGGCACACACTTTGTCCATAGAGGTGGGGGAGAGGGGGAACACATGTTTAGGATTGTGGCCATTTTAAACTAAGGGGATGCCAAATCACAAACAGTCTTGCAGCTGATCCACTTTTCAGTGTTGTCACACATGCCTAACAAAATATTGTACTACCCACACAATCATTGTATTCTGCACTGGTAATTAACCTTGTGGAGTTATTTTAAACAAGCCTCATGCATATGTCATAAAGCAAATGAAAAATTAAATGTTCAGATATGATTATGAAAGCTATTTTCCTTTTGGATTTAATTCTGTTCCTGCTGAAGCTTCTGTTAAGTCACATTTTATAGACCCATAATGCTAGAAAGAACTTTAAAGATGCCCACATACCCCTTACATTTTTGTTTTTGTTTTCTTTGTTTTGGGGTGAGGCCCAGGGCAGTGATATGATTTGCCCAAGGTTGCACAGCTAGTTTGCGATGGAATCAATAATAGATTCTCCTGACCTTGCAGTTAATATTTGTTGTTCTGGTCTTTGTCTTGGTGGATTAAACATATGGCCCAATGTGAGGAGAGGAAATAACTTGGCCTTATGGATTAAAAACAAGCTTATGTATTTGCCTCTGAAAAATGTCCAAGATTCACTCCTGTTCTCTTCTTTGCCTTTTCATTTACTTCCACATTAACCCAACTTTGTCCAGGAAGCTTATCAATCTTCCAAACTCATTAAAACCTCAAAATTCCATTTATCTGAACAAATACCATTTGGCTTGGTCCATGCACTTCAATACCATCACTTGTGCTATCTCAGTAATTTGTTTTCCAGCACCCTAGGTTGAGGTGATAAAAATATAGCTTTCTCTTTGGAAAAGGAAAGATGTTCCACGCAGGTAGACTATGAGACCTATAGTACTTCCAGTCAAATTGCTGAATACACAAAGACTGAATATCATGGTCACCTGTATATGTAGGGGAATAGCTAAATGAAAACAGACTGGAAAAACAGAGACTTTTGTTTTCATTAAACTTGCTACCCTATTCATTTTTAGGACCTAGATCCATATTTATCAGGGTTGACATATGTGCCCACATCATCTTCACTTCAGTCCTAACTTCTCACTCCACAATTAGTGTATCTCTGGCAAAGACAGTTTAATACCAACCAAATGTGCATCTGACCACTACTATCTTTAGCTATCATTTTCATCTTCATGGTCTAACATTCAGGGATTTAGTCCCAAACTACAAATCATTAGTGATAAAATTAATGTAATCATTCTTCATTCCAATCTCATACAGCAAGTTCTCTTAATCCTGAAATGTCACTTGAAAGTGGAAAAAAAATTATGAGTGTGTATTTTATGTGTTATTATGTGTTTGTGACATAAAGGAAACTGAGAAATAGATAAGAAGACAAATTTGGAGCGATTTTCACAATAAGTGTTTCTAATCTGTTTCTTCCATGGTTTCAGCTCTGGGCTTTAGCACTTCGCAAAGCTGTAGCAGGCAGCTGATGCAGCCCTACTTCCTTACACCAGTTTTACTCAGCTGGTTGTAGGTGGAATTTAATGTCTAATAAATGGACCATAAAATAAATACTCACTCTTTTCCTGACCACAAATGACCACATCTAAGCCATATATGTACATCACGGGGTTGGTGGAAAGATACACAAATAAGCTAATGAAGGGCGAGGAGCCACTCGACAGAAGTAGAGAAATTAATTCTATTTCTCTTTCTTTATAATTTGGGATGGTAGCTCACTATTCCCTTGACTTTACTTCTGTGAATTCTAAGTACATTTGGTACACATGCACATCCGTCCACACTTCCTTCAAATGTCCACACATTACCTCAAATGACAGCACTTAATGGAAGAAATGCTTTTATTTGTTATTTCCAGCTTTTCTGTGAAATTTCTTTTTTATAATTAATATCCATGTGGCCAGGAGGACTGTGAGGGTGATAGCATTGTAAGCAGATGCTGTCTTTGCCCCTCCTATATGGCCTCAACATTCATGTCTACACGCCAAAGGCTGCCTACTGCAGACACCTGTGACTCTCCGTCTGGGCTCTTTTCTGGTCATGGAACCATACTCAGCCCATTTCCAGGTCAAACCAGAAGTGTCAGAGAATCCATACCCTTGGAAGCAGCCCTCAACCAATCACAGATGATGATTTAGAGGGTAACTACTCCAGTTTCTTCAGCCCTCAGCTGCGATAACTCTGAAGCATGTCCTACACTGTCTCCCTTGGTTCTCCAGCAGGACTGAGCTCCAGTTGACCAACAGTAGTAAATTTACTTAATAACCCATCCTTATGGGCTTCCTCCCCTTCCCTGTTTCACTTCTTTACAACCTTACAGTGTTTACTGTGATCAGCTTCCAAATAAACTACTTGCGCTTGACTCCTTGTCTCAGAGTTGGCTTTTGGAAGAATGCAGATTGAAACAGGCATTGTGGTTGAAAAGTATAGCTCTGTATTAACCTGGAAATCATTCCAACCCTAGCTCTATCATTTCCTAACTGTACAATCAGGATCAAGTTTCCTGGTCTTTAAAATAAGAGTAGGAATAATAAAGTTATTGATAAGATTAGTTGAGGTAATATAGATAAAATGTTTATCACAGTAAATGGCACATAGCAAGCATTTAATGCATGTTAACTCTTTATTCCAGTTATCTATTGCTGTGTAACAAATTAGCCAACACTTAGTAACCTAAAAGAGCCATGATTTTGCAGAAATGACTCTTCTGGATGGCTCCCCCTAGGAGTCTATTGTGCAGTTATGGGATTGGATAAAGGACATCCCACATGGCTCATTCACAAGGCAGGCAGTGCACTGGTTGCTAGTGCTGTCAATCAGAGCATCCATGCTTGGTATTTTCATATGACTTGGGATCCTCACAACATGATGGCTGGGTCCTGAAAGGAAGCATCCCAAAAGTGAAGGTTGCCAGAGACCCAGGTACAAACTGCTTACCTTTCTTGACCTATTTTCAGAAGTCATACCCCATTCACTTACACCATATTTTACCGGCTACAACTAATACTTGAAAGCCAGTCCAGATACAAGGGGAGGGGAATTGGACCTCAGTTTTTCATGGAAGAAGTGTCCAAAATTTTTAATCTGTATTATTATTATTATTACTACCACTTATCAGGATCACTTGCTGTTGGCTGTGAAAATTCACCAAATATTTGTTAGATTAATTAATACAATTATGTACACATCATCCCATCATCACTCTCATTCAGTCAGTTGTCAAACCTTATCTATTCTATCCACAATCATCCTTAATAACATATACAGCATCTTTAGGTCTGTTCCATTTTCTCCCTTATTATTGACCCAACTCTTGATTTTTGCCTGCATTATCTTACACCTGCACTTTTGTGATAGGTTTATAACTAGTCTTCTGATCTCCTGCCTCTTCTTTGTCCTTTTCATCTTATACCTGGCCCCCAGATTAATCTCCCTAGAGTTCAAACTTAATTACACTTAAATTCTGCTCACAATTCTTCAGTACTCTCTCTTTATGGATATCCATTTGCTTAATCCTTACAAAAACCTTATGAAGATAATATTATTATCTCATTTTACAGTAAGGATCAACTTACAGGTACTTGATATCCAAACTGATCATTCATTCCATCCATCTCTGCTTTCTCCCCATTCCCTCACCAAACATAGAGAAATGTTGAATAAACAATAGTATGTTCTAAACACAACAGCCAAATGTAAAAAAGCTAAAGAAATAACCAAGGGGTTAGAAACAAAGAAGCACCTGAAAGCCTAAAAATGCCTAGTCAGTTCCATTGCAGCCCTGTCATTTGGTGATAGGATGTGTGGCTTTGAACGCACAAAAGTGGAGGAATTGGAACTGGGAACCCAAAGAATGGTTTCCTTGAGGAAAAAAAGAGATTAGAAAATCTGTTTGCTGACCCAGTAAGAATTTAGTATCTACTCCAAGCTCTTGGTGGGAAAAAAAATACTTCAATGAAAATTTAAGACCTCAAACCTGTGCCACATGCAGATATAGGGTATAAATTTAGATATAATTAATGGTAAAGAAAGGCCTAAAATAAGCAATCAATATGGAGATTTGTCCTAAAATGGTGATGGCTTTGGCCCTGAATATCTGAGCCCTTGACAGAGGAAACAAAAAGCCACTCTAGTCTGCTTAAGATTCTCTCCCTCTCTCTCTGCCTTTCTTCCACTCCCTCTCTCTCTTTCTCACCCTTTCTCCCTCTCTCTCTCTCAAATAAATAAATCTCAAAAAAATGACGTGCCTGAGTGGCTCAGCCATTTGAGTGCCTGACTCTTGGTTCCAGCTTAGGTCATGATCTTACATTTGTAAGATTGAGCACTGAGTCAAGCTCCACACTTACCTGGGAGTCTGCTTGAGATTTTCATTCTCTCTATCTCTCTCTGCTCCCTGCTCTCTCTCTTTCTCTAAAAAAAGAAAACCACTCTTCAGGGACATTTATATAAAAGCACATGAGATTCCTACAAAGGAAAAAATGTCTCTGCTAAAGATAAACTCACAATATAATTTAAAAATTCAAACATTTTGAGGAAGCAATTCACCATTAGAAAGATTCAGAAGGTACAGCAAATGGATATAATAAAAAAAAGAGCCAAAAGCAACTTTAAAAATAAGAATACTTAAAAGAACTAAAAATTAAAACATAAATATAAACCATAATGAAAGACCAGGATTCTTTTTCAAAATCAGCAGATGTAAAAAATAATCAAATAAAACATTTAGAAATAAAAATTATAGTCAGTGAGATTAAAACTCAGAGAATAAGTTAGATAACAGAATAGATATGCCTGAAGAGAGAATTGGTGAACTGAATTAAAATGAAGAGATTATTGAGAATAAAACACAGAGTAATAAGGAAATGTAAACTATAAGGGAAAGTTTATGAGACATGTAAGCTAGAAAAAAATCCAATGTAAGTCTAATAGAATCTTCAGAAAAAGAAATAAAGAGAATGAGGAAAAGATAATATTTAAAGAAAAAAATGGATGAAGTTTTCCAGTATTGAAGAAAGATATGAGTTTAAGACCAAAGAAGTCTTCCGTCTTCAAAACAGCATGAATATAAAATACATTTAGTCTTGGACAACACATTGAAATACTTCTGTAGAAATAAAAAAAAATTTTAAAGTAATAACAGGACTTCTGCTTTCACCCATGATGGAGTAAACTTATTATCACCTTTGCTTACTGTCTGGTAGTACTTTTTGGACTGTGGTGCAAGCTGGAGAAGCCCAAGCAGAGAACTGAAGTCTTCTTAGCTGAACCAGTGAAGATTAGAATCAAGGTTACTGAGGCAACTAGAATATGCAGGGAAAAGTACCAGAGAGGAATAATTACAGAGAGAAATGGCTCTCGGATTTATACAGAGTTTCCTTTGAGCCTTTGGTCAAACACTAAGTTGCACATGTGCAGAATGAAACTCCAAAAGACTGAGCAAAGAACTATTTAGAAAAAAAAATCAATAATCTACAAGATTCTGGAGACTGCACAGGACTTAGAAATGCTTTGGTTCAGGGGTATCTGGGTGGCTCAGTCATTAAGTGTCTGCTTTCAGCTCAAGTCATGATCCCAGGGTCCTGGGATCGAGCCCCACATCAGGCTCCCTGCTCTGCAGGAAGCCTGCTTCTCCCTTTCCCACTCCCCCTGCTTGTGTTCCCTCTCTGGTTGTGTCTTTCTGTCAAATAAATAAATAAAATCTTTTTAAAAAAATGTTTTGGTTCCAACCAATAAGGGTGAAGATACTGAAATGAACACCCTAAAAATTCACTAAAGACCCTAGGAAGACCATGCCTTGGGAATAAAGTCAATTTAACCCTAGAGGACAGTCTACTCTAAACCCTCCCTCACAACATTTTAGAACAAACTTTAAATAGATCAAGGTGACCTGCAAGTAAATTAACTGCCTTCCAGGAAAAACAACAACAACAACAAAAACAATATTCTTTAAAGAACAATGACAAAATCTAGACATTCAAGATGTTGAGTTGACAATGTCCAGTATGCCATCAAAAATCACAAGCCATGTGAAATTTAAAAAAAAAAAAAAAAAAAAAACAAGACAAAACAAAACATTTGACTCACAATTGGAAGAGAAATTGGTCATATACAGACTAAAGTGAAAGTAATGTTGGAATTTCAAATGCTCATGAAGACTTTCGAATAGCTAGCATAAATATATTCAAGAATTTAAAGGAAAACATAAAAGAGTGAGGAAACAAATGGAAAATTTCAAAAGAAAATTGTAAACTATATTCCAGAGTGGCTGTACCAGCTTGCATTCCCACCAACAGCGTAAGAGGGTTCCCTTTTCTACACATCCTCGCCAACATTTATTGTTTCCTGTCTTGTTAATTTTTGCTATTCTAACTGGTGTAAGGTGGTATCTTCTTGTAGTTTTGATTTGTATTTCCCTGATGGCTAATGATGTTGAACATTTTTTCATGTGTCTGTTAGCCATTTGTATGTCTTCTTTGGAGAAGCGTCTATTCATGTCTTCTGCCCATTTCTTGACTGGATTATTTGGGTTTTGGGTGTTGAGTTGCTAAGTTCTTTATAGATCTTGGAAAACAGTATGGAGGTTCCTCAAGATATTAAAAATAGAGCTACCCTATGACCCAGCAATTGCACTACTAGGTATTTATCCCAAAGATACAGATGTAGTGAAAAGAAGGAGCACATGCTCCCCAATGTTCATAGCAGCAATGTTCAAAATAGCCAAATTGTGGAAGGAGCCGAGATGCCCTTCAACAGATGAATGGATAAAGAAGATGTGGTTCATATATACAATGGAATATTCCTCAGCCATCAGAAAGGATGAATACCTACCATTTGCATCAGCATGGATGGAACTGGAGTAGATTATGCTAAATGAAATAAGTCAAGCAGAGAAAGACAATTATCATATGGTTTCAGTTATATGTAGAACAGAAAGAATAGTGCAGAGGACCACAGGGGAAGGGAGGGAAAACTGAATGGAAAGAAATCAGAGAGGGAGAGAAACCATGAGAGACTCTGGACTCTGGAAAACAAACTGAGGGTTACAGAAAGGAGGGGGTAGAGGATGGGGTAACCAGGTGATGGGTATTAAAGAGGGCATGTGTTGTGATGAGCACTGGGTGTTATACACAACTAATGAATCGTTGAACACTACATCAAAAACTAATGATGTTGGCTAACTGAACATAATAAAAAAAAAAGAAAATTGTAAACTATAGGGTGCCTAGGTGGCTCAGTCAGTTAAGCATCTGGCTTCGGCCCAGGTCATGATTCTGGGGTCCTGGGATTGAGCCCCACATTGGGCTCTCTGCTCAGCGGAGAGTCTGCTTCTCCCTCTCCCTCTGCCTGCCGCTCCCCCTGGCTTAGGTGCTCAATCTCTCTCTGTCAAATAAATAAATAAAATCCTTTAAAAAGAAAAGAAAAGAAAATTGTAAACTATAACATCAACTAGCAGAAATGACTAATGTTTTAATAAAGTGGCCACATATTTCTTGTCCACAATAATACAGATAAAAAGACAATAAAATAATAATTCCAAAGTGCTAAGGAAAAATAACTATCAACTTAGAATTCTGTATCCAAATCAAGTATTTCTGAAGCTTGGGAGCAAATTAAATATATTTTTAGAAAAGAAAAGAAAGTTTATATTGCAAAAATACATATAACCGACCTCAGATCCTCACTATAAACACTACTGAAGAATGTACCTCAGCAAGAAAATAAATTAAACTCAGAAGAAACAGTGGAATGTAGGAAATAGTAGAAAATAAATAAATTAAATAATTAAATGTGGGTAAATATAAGTAAGCATTGGCTGTAAGAAGAGCAACAATAAAATGAAAAATAATTGTAACAATAACAATAGCAATAATAGTTTAAGTGTACAACTGAAATATTAGAGGACAATATTTTGGAAGGTGAGAATATGACTTTAAAAACTTAAAGGATTTTAAAATTCTTGCAAATTCATCACTTGGGAGAAGCACAGAGATATTAACTTCAGACTTTAACAATATTCTATCATTGAAGTATAAACTTCAACATTTTTAAAATCAATTTTTTATTTAAAAACATAAGGATAGATTCTAAAAAATAAAAATAAAATTTTAAAGAAATAAGGAAAATTTTAACAATTAAGGTAGGAAAGATGGTGGGGGTCAGGAGAGAAGTAGAGGTAATACATGGTAATTTTAAAATGCAAAATACAAGTGAAAATATGCCTGAGCATGTAAGTAAACTTCAACAAATGTAAGTGAACAAAAAAATTATCATATGTTGTTTATGAGAGATATACCTAAAATATAATCTTACTGAAGGACTATAAGTATCAAAGAAGAAAAAGATATTTCAGAAAAACACTGACCAAAATAAGCTCCTATAGCAATTAATATGGGACAAGATAGACTTCAAAACCTAGAACATTATTAGATTAAAAAAGAGTAATTACTTAATATTAAAAAGAACAGTTCACCCAGAAATATGTGATTATCCTGATTTTCAATATATGCAAGCAAAAAATAGAAAGAATCCTAAGAAATTCACAAATCTTTAAATGGAGATTTTTTGCACACCTCTTTCAGAAACTGAAAGGTCAGCCAGAGAAATTAAGAAAATTGCCAAGTCCAAAACCTGACTTCATTCCATTGATGTGCTTTGTCCCTCCCATCTCTGGATGTTCAAATCTCAAAAAGACTTTGAGTTCCAGTTTAATTGTGCCCTTTGTGCCCCTATCCCTCTTGTCTTTCCCATAGATATGAGGCATACTTCCTGCTGGTACCATTACTAGTGGTTAATAATGCTATAAATATTTTATGTGTTAATCCTTACAACTCTATGACATAAGTACTACTATTATCTCCATTCTACTGATGAGTAAAGTCACATAACAAGGAAGACTGCTCATCCAAAGCTTTACCTCTTCCTTTCTAGTAGCATGTCCCTTTCTGTTTGACTTTACTGTTACCCATACTATGTGTCTTATCTTTCTTGAGTTGAAGCTTTTTAACAGGGACATTCTTTAGGAATTTTTATAATGCCCAACTCCCAGACCCTGTACCCCATTGTCTCGCAAGATTCTTTGCCCACAATAGGTGCCTAAAAATATTTTTGAATGGATTGTTGCTTTGTTTTGTTAGATTTAATTTGTTACGGTTTCCCAAGGTAAGGTAAATACAGTCATGAGGCTGGCATAAACCTGTTTTGGCAGACAGAGTAGATGTGGAAAGCAAACAATCTTTACTTGTGTTTAGCCACCATAAAATGTATTAGGCCACTTACCAAATACGGTGATTTACTGGAAAAATTCACACAGCAGGTAAAGCAGGTATGGTTCCTGCTTTCCAGAAGTCTGTATTTCAGAAACAATCGTAGTGAATAAAAGATGGAAGACTTGAACAGCCACACTCTACTCTGACTGAAGACAACTTCATTTCTTGAGCTGATACTTAGATACCTGAACTCATTTAATCCTTACATCAACGTTATGAGTTAGGTATTATTGTTTCCCACATTTACACATGAGGAAAACAAAGAACAGGCAATTACATAACTTGATAAAGTCACAAAGACAATAATTGTTGGAGATAGAATTGTAACCTTAGCAATCTAGCACCAGGAACTTCATTCTTACACAATACTATCTCTAACAGGACTGTATGGTTATGTTGATGTCAAATCATCAATTTAAAAAGCAAAATTGCAGCCATGCAAGATTCCTGATCCCTCACCACTACAAACAGCTGCAATGTTTGTCACCAACAGCTTTCCTCCAACGAGAGGAAAGTTATTTCCTACAACGAGAGTTATAGGCATTTGCCAGAGAGGAAATATATTATGGGCCATGTGGTAGATTGCAGTATTGGTGCCATTTTTCCCATCAGAGGCAGAATATATTTCCCTTACCCCCATCATTTATGTCAGTTCTGGCCAAATGATTTGCTTTGGCTAATGGAATATAAGTAGACATGACAATATGCCAATTCCAAGTTTATACCTTTGGATGTTTCATGTGTTTCCACTAATCTTTCTTGCACATGAACCATTGCCATGAGAGGAACATGCCTTGGGTAGCCACTGATCCAAGGAGCGTGATAAACTCTTGGAACAAAAATGGGTCCAACCTACAACATGGAGCTAAGCATAACTGAGCCAAGCCCAAATCAGCCAAATGCTCACTGACCCACAGACACAAGAATGAATGACTATAAGCAACTGAGCTAGAGTGATTTGTTACACAGCATTATTATAACAATAGCTAACTGATACAGGCTGACACCAGGGGTTGTAGAACTTACTTTACCATCAATGACTATTGCCCTACTCCTGTTCTAACAATAGAAATGCCTGGGGCAAGTGGATGTGGGGCCCAATTAGAAGAATAAATGTCAAAATCAAAATGATACATTTGGGAATTTTTCATTTTCTGCCATGTTGGCATTTTACTCACATATGAAAGTCCCTGAAATATCGTTTATTGGCTGTGCTGTCATGATCCATTCTATAGACATTTTGATGCACTTTATTACAAACTTTAAAATCATATTAGCAGCTGTTATTTTATATCACAATGGATTAATAAGATGCAGTTTCACAAATAAGACACATTTTAGATAGTTTTGAAAAAATTTCAGTGTGAAAATCTTGTGCCAGGATTCCACATTTTAAATGACACATTTCCAAATAGCCTAAAGTGAAAACGCTCAAGTAATATGCCTATTTGTACTGTGCTTGAAACTATCAGCTCCCCCAGCAACCCAGGAAGCACGTAAACCTTCCTACATATTGTGTTGTTTTCTATTGTAGCATTTGAAATGCAAGGAAATTATATTTCTTGGTTCTTGTTGCAGGGGAGTTCAGTGAGTAACACTGAAAAAAAAATAATATAAGCAAAATAAGTATTTTTTTCAGATTTCCATTGCCATACTTGAATAATGTGTGGGAGAATTATCAGAAAAGCATTGATTCCCCTTCATATATTAGAATAATGGAATGTTCTATTGCCTTTTCATGAGGAATAATTAGGAAAGATAAGGATTTTTTTTTTCTTGGAGGCAATCCTGCTTCCTATGGTGTTGCTAAGGAATAAGGAATTTTCCTTCCAACTGATCTTAAAAGAGATATCTAAGATCTATATCGCCTGTTTATGGATTACAGCTAACTTTACAGTCATGCGTAAACTGTACGTTTGAGTGCAGTCAGACACGTCCCCTGTCTCACAATAAAAATATTATGGAACATTATATTTCCATATAGTAATGGTACTCTTATTTTACTAGTAGAAAGGTACAGTACTAATTTAATTGACTAACATAGAAGTCTCTCAAGTAAGATCAATATTTTATTTGCTCAACAGTTTTCATAAACGAAGATTGAATTCAACCTGTATTCCTTAGCCCTCGAGACAGAGATGAGGGGAAGGTCTGCTGACCATCCTGCTCTCCGTGACACACACAAAACCTTTGGAGCAACTTCATAATATAAGCAACAGATCTCAACCTGGCTGTACATTAGAATCACCAGGGAAGTTTTTAAAAGACACCAATGCCCAAGCTCCTCCTCAGATCAATTAAATCAGAATCTCTGGGGGTGGATTTGGGATATTATTATGTTTTTAAAACTCCCAAGGTGATTCAAATGTGCCATCACATTTTCCATCCATTGATTCAGGCTCTAAATTTTAGGGGGACAGGACATAAGCTAAGATCTCGGGTAGATGGTCTTACTTGGTGCCTGCCCTGCATTCCTGTTCTGGTTGCTAAGGGCAGAAATTCCCCATTCGGTGCCCACATTAGGCAGGTTTTTATTTATTTTTTTTTGTTTTTGCTTTTTTGGTGGTGGTATTATTTTCCCGTTTGTACACTGTGGATCTTTATTGCCATTGCTTCAGTGCTTTTGAGTGCAGATTTCCCATTGACATCGGTGGGGGTGCTGCTCCTAGAACGAGTTTGGAATGCACAATTGAGAGCTCCTTCGTGCTGTTGGAGAGAGAATTTTGCCCTGAGCTTTTTATACATGCTAGGGTTTAGGTTTCTTTCTGCCTTTTTACTTTCTTTATTTTAATCTTGCATTCTCATGTCTGTGCCTTGTGATTGTGAATTTTGACTTTGGAGTTGCTCTTTTACTTTCTCTAAACTTTGCATGTGTTGTTCTTGTCTCTCTAGTTCTCAGGGAGGTCCTCTGTGGGCTGGTTTTTCCTCTGAGTCAGCAGATAGGAAGAGAGACGTCAGCCCAGTTTCACTCTTGACCAGAGTCAGATCTTGGGCCAACAAGGTCAATCATTTAGGTTTCATGTTCCTGCTCAGTGTAATGAGCATACTGAATGGGAGAAACTTTTCAGTTCCTTTTGATAAAGAGACTTTAAATCTGAGTAGGGCCCTTAGAGTCTAATGATATTTGGCGTATGATTGTGTCATAGTCTATGGGGAAAACATTGTTTCATGAACTTTTTACTAGAGGAAGGGGAAGAAAGGACAGTTTTCTGGGAATTTCTCTAGACTTCTATGCAGAAATATCCATGGAAGTCTGCTCCACAAGAATCACACTTCTGCATTCTCCCAATCTACCAACAGTGACACTACCCTATATCGACCAAGGTGGTGAAATGGATAATGGGGCTCTTTCTCCAGGAGCACCGCCAGAATTCTATTGTGTTATAATAGACAAAATGAGAACACATGGCTGAAATGATGGACCCCCCCCTTACAATATAAGGTCCAAGTCTGGCAATCCAAGGGGAAGGGACGGGGACCAATCCAGCTGCACAAATGGCCTCAAGTGTGTGAGATCATGCAGTCTCTCAACTGGTCTGTAAAGTACTTGCAATGGCATTAGGTTCTATAACATGGCATTAGTCCAGCCACTTTCTCAGGAAAAAGTAAAAGATAATTTTCGGTGGAGAATATTTGATTTTCATCACCCCCCACTTACCTTGGATAACTATTTTTTGAATTCTTAGGCCCAGAAAAATCCAGAAATTCATGATAGTTCTCATTATCATAAATCCAAATTGCTGATTTTTTTCTTTCTTAGAGGAAAATGGATGTTTTCATTTATAATCATATTGCCCAGTTGATACTTTGCTCCAAACTCTTGTCATCAAAACTGATGACAGAGCTCTGATTTGTGTGGGATAAAGTCCAGTGATGGGATCCCATAAAACCTGCCAGAGGACTCCACTGTGTGGAATGATTTTTTTCTATTTAGTCATTTGAAGGTTTTTGTAAGTAAGATACTTGAAGAGATGGGGAAGGTAGAATTCAGAACTTAGTTGAATACCTGTGTCTATTATCTTCAGATGGAAATCATACATCAATAACATCTGTTGTATTCCCTCCAAAAGAAATCTTGGAAAAATCATCAACATTAAAATATTAATACAAAAGTCTCCCTGTTTCATTTATTATTTTTTCGCCTGCAACTAAAGGGGAGGAGTTAGTAAATGCTAGACTTAGGCAGAAAGTTGGTGAAGAATATTTCTGATAATAAAAGAAAAGGGAGCCAAATTGCTGGTGTTTTCTTATTTTTCTATTCTGTAGTTCAGTGCTATTTAAAATAAAGAAACATCTTTGAAAATTCGTGGATTTTTGCTATGAATTATTTAGCAAAACAAAGCAAAAAGACAGGTCCATTTCCTTTCATAAATCTGACATACCACTGCTCCCACAGCAAAAATGATCATGCATTGTTGGAAACCCAAAAATGGAAAAATTTTAAATTCACATTCACATTTGGCTATAAAATTTCCTCACATTCTCATTGGTTTTTGAAAATGGAAAGACTGTAATAAAAGCCATGGAGAAAGAACAAACTTAAAAGAAATGTGTGGGGGATTAAACTCCAGGGTTACATTTTTTAAAAGGGCTTCAAAACAAGTATACAGAATGGGAGTGAATGTGCTGCTGTATGTCCATGGCTGTTTTGGTGCGAGGAAGAGAGCAAGGGGGCACCTCAGGAGCCAGTTCCTCCATTCAGTAAACAGAGCTTTGCACAAACAGGGAGTAAGAGGTTTTTGAACGGGGAGTACCTAGACAAGGAGTTCACAGGGAGATATCTAAGCCGGCAGCAAATTCCCACAATATACGGAGCTTGGCAGAAGGCTGGGCAGAGAGACATCTGAGCGAGCAGTGAGGGAACAGCTACACTTACACTAAAATAAATCAGATCCATTGTGTAGTTGATCAGAGCACTAATACAAAAATGAGTCTGTAAGGGGGCCCCGAGCCATTTACCCAAATGTTGCCTTCATCAGTGGCTTTCTTATCAACATGGCCACTGGGTTTAGAAGTCAGATGAAAAAAGAGAGGGAAAGAGGGAGGGGAGAATGAATGTGACGGAAGAAACAAATTCAAGTATAGCTAGTTCATAATTAAGAATAATAAATACATGGATGGTAAGGTAAATATCTGAATAGTGGAACAAAGAGACAATAGACTGGAATGGTCCCTAATTTATGAATTCGTTAAGTGCCCAAATGGTCCCCAAGTCATAGTCTGCTCACCCTCTGGCTACTTACACCAGTATTCCTCAAACATTTCTACTGGTAAAGGAGAATGGATACCTTCCCTGGAGGCTCTGGTGGTGTAGCCTGAAGCAATCCTAGAAATCTGTTGTTTTATCTTCAAACTGAATGCGAATTTTATATTCTAATCCCCATTTTACCCATACTTACGCATATAGGTTTCCTTCAAGTCTAGATAGGTCAATGTACCTCACTGAGGATGCAGCTTGGCACATCCCTTAGTACACACTCCCCCAGAGCACACAGAGTCGAGTTTGGAGAGGCAGTGATAAGAAAAGAAGAAATGAATTCTCAGCTACTAGTAATGTGCCTTGATCTACCCAGAGGACCGAATAAAAGAGACACCTACATCTTCGAGGAACAAAGAACCTTGGCTTCTATGAACATTTCATCACAGCTTCTGGGCTACCACAGGCATGACCCTGATGTGTTAAAACAAACTGGTACACAGGAAAGGAGGACCGTGAGAGTAAATCTAAGCACAACAATGATGAGGCGAAATGTTGACAGACTACATGCACAGATTGCATTTTAGATCGAAAGCTTTCTTCCAATCTCCATTCTCAATACCACTCATTCTCATCCAAGACTAATCAAACTCTAGCCTGCATCAGAGTCTCTTGAAGATCTTGTCAAATACACCAAATACAGATTTCTGAGCCCCCTCCCCAGGGTTTCTGGTACAGTTGGTGTGGAATGAGACCTGAGAGTGCATTTGACCACCCATTCCCAATGATGCTGATGCCACCATCCCCGTGGTCCACACTTTAAGAAATGCTGATTTAAGCCATTCTTTGTTCACTGCCTCAGGAAAGGGACACACAATGGAAATTTGAGAAATAGTTCTGAGATCTGAATTTTAAACCTTAGGCTTTGGAGGAAACAAAGGGACACTTAGCATAGACAAAGACCTAGAAAAATACTTGAAGGACTAGAAGCAGGTCTTCCTTCTCTGGGGGGAGTTGATTGGAGCTTAGATGTTGATGAGGCCCCTATGAGAAACGAGCCTAGATTCTGACACCAACGCCATGGAGTCTGGGTGTGGAGACAGCGAAAAATGACATTGGATGGGATGTGAAAGCACAGGGAACCTGATGCCTCAGTCCCCACATAAAGCCCTGAGAAGGTGGGAAGTCCTGAGAAGATGTGGGTGCGTGGTGTTCCTGAGCCAGGAGTTGGCAAACTTTTTCTTAAAGGTTCAGATAGTAAATATTTTAGCCTTCGCTTGCCGTATAAACTCTGTCGCCACTACTCAGTTCTGCCATCAGCACAAAAGTAGCCAGAGACGATGTGTAAAAATGAATGTGGCTATGTTCCAATAAGACTTTATTTACATAAATAACAGGCAGGCCAGATTTGGCCTGTGGGCTGTAATTTGCCCACTCCTGGTCGAAGATGACAGAGCTCCAGATAGCCTGCAAGGGCTTCCTACATCCTAGCATGTTCCAGGAGACCCAGAATTACACATGTGCTAGAGAGCCAGCATGGTGCTTGGAAAGGGCCTTGATTCCCTGAGATTCCAGCATCCAGCATGGGGAGGAAAGGTGACCAAGGTAACCACTGGCCCCAAAGGGGCCCAAGGTGGAGAGATGCTAGCTCCCTATTCCCCACAGTGTTGCAGGACTATGTAAGCCCCCAGAACAGTCACAACCCTCAGGAAAGGAGGGAAAGGGAGAGTGACTTCACATTTATTACGTTTTCTTACCCTGCCAGAATGGAGAGACTCAAAATAGAAATCGGTTTACTTTTAAAAGCCAGATTTATGTCCTATTCTTATGTCTGCAGGGATGAGCTATTTTACTTTTTTGTTAATTGGAAAATTTTTCTTTGAAATCTGCTGCACATTTTACACTTAGAGTGCGTCACTAGCCACATTTCAAGTGCTCAATAACCACATGTGGCTCGAAGATACGATATTGGACCATGCAGCTTTAGACGCCAAGATCTTCCCTCCTTTCCCTTCTCAGAGCCATCAGACCAGCCCACCGGGCCTGCCTTGGCTGACCTTCAAGTGGGTTAAGAAAACGGTTGTTATACAGGGAGAACACAGACTCCCAGAGGCCAGAGGCCAGAGAGGAGGATGAAGAAAAGAATTTTAAAAAACTCCCTTTACAGGAGGCTTCCCAGGAGGACAAAAGACCTGGTGGACAATCATTTGCATGGGAATTTGAATAGTTCAGGTTAATCTCTAGGTCTGTGTATACGATCATTCTAGGAAAACCGGCACCTTGGGTTAATTAAAAAATCTAAATGTAGCAACATTTCCCCACCATTACTGACTTCTAATAATTTTCAAGTAAAAGATGAATAGAGTAGTAAATCAATGTTATTAAAATAATTTACAATTCATCAAGAATAATAAGCAAATAGAATAATTTGATATTCACACATTTGTAAGAGAAACACCCAGCATTTATATATACATCACAGTGCATAGTTTATAATTCAATTACCGTCTATGGAGAAAATTTGGAGGTTGGATGGTTCACCCAGACATTAGTGTATTGAGTTAAATAATGGGATAGCTCGTAATTTAGGATGCATTGAGAGTCGTCCTGTATTTTGCATGATTTCACAAAGTCTATGTGCTTCACCTCTAGCTCAGTGGGGTGGAAAGTTTGAGTAACATTCAGATATTAGATCTCTAGAATCTTACAAAGCAAGCTAAATCTGGAATGTCGGATCTAAGGTGCACTAAAGAGCCCCTTTGGTGGGTCTCCAGAACTGGGGGGACACTGCTGGTAACACTGCACTACGAAGGTAGCAGAACATTGCACCTCACGGATGAGATCATTAATACAGATTACTGCCTTTTAACTCGTGCCAAAATAGGGACTGTGTGCTTCATAGATTTTTGGAAAAATATGAAAATGATATTTTTAAAATCGGGCATAAATATGCCGCTTAACGTTTTAAGAAATTAAATTCCTGAGGCGGCAATACATTATCATGGATTTCTGTTTGGGCAATACCTTCCCTGTCTCTCTAGATCAGCCTGGTCCTACAGAATACGGCGAGCCATATACATCACTTAAAATTTTTTAGGAGTGACATTTGTAACATAAAAACAAACAGGTCAAAGTAATTTAAGTAAGACTTTACTCTGCTCCGTGTATTGAGAATGTCATTATTTCAACATGTCATCAATATAAAACATTATTAATGATCTCTAACACATTTTTTTCCTATGGTAAGTCTTTGAAACCTGGAGCGTATCATACACTTGGAGCCTGTCTTGGGCTCCATTCCACGTGCTCCACAGCCACATACTAGACAGCGCTGCCTCCGACACCCTGTCATCACCAGAGAGGAATGACACATCCCGCCAGATGTGGCCAGAGCTCTCCTCCCCTTCAACCAGCACAAAGCTGCTCCCAAACTGATTTCAGTGCAGTCAGCAAATTTCACTGAATGGAGACTCTTAACTATCCCTGATGTAGACATGTGACATGTGTGGAGACCCTGATTATTTCTACCCATAGGTAGACCCATAGGACTAATGCTTTGCTGTCAATGACGGCTAAGTGTCAAACAGCAAACACTCAGCATGACACCTCCAGCTGATCACATGTCCTTAATCTCTCTTTTTTTTTTTAAAGGAAACTGAAATCTTTAAAAGCTTTCTTGAAATCACATTCTTCTGATTCTTAGATTTGATAAATAGCATATGTGTTGGGAGGTGGGGATCAGGGGAGGAAAGATTCATGTTTTTACAGCTGACATGTTGCCTAGGAAGAAGTCCCAGGGAAAAATAGTTGGATGGTGGAGAAAGAGGAGAATCACCCTGTATCCCTATCTTGCTTAACTTGCTAGAGCCTTCCTGCTATGTGGATATTCTGGCCAAAGTGACAGGTATCCCCTCCGGTCACAGCCTGCCAAATAGGATGATGACACTGACAGATGTGATTAAAATCTGCTTTGAAAATTGTAAAATAAAAATATGAATTAGCCAGCATGTGAAAGGGCTGTTTTCTTGTCCTTGCCCCTTTGGGAAGGAGAGTTACTCTCTCCTTTGAAAAGCCCAGAATTCACAAGGTATGAGTCTTAACATGACTCCCATCAATGTATTCACAGCAAAATCAGTGACTTGCCAGGTTTTCTGGGGATTTTAAGAGGGTCAGTGTGTCTTTCTTTTCCATCACAAAGAGAAAAAAAGGTGCAGGCCATTTGGGGTAGCCTGTTTGGTTTTGAACCATACTGATTGATAATCTCACAGAACACCCCCAGAGGAAGTCAAATGCATGGGTGTGTCTATACAACCGGAGCCAAAATGGACCAGACCGAAAATGTTTTGCCACCTGAACGTGCTGCTGGGCTGCCAAATTGGCTAGAGAAGGCACAGCCAGGACCAGTGGGCAGAAGCTGCTGGAAGTAATTTCCAATTCGTTATTTGGAAAGGGCTTCTAAAAATCAACAGTCTCACTATGGTATGGATTCTGGGAGAAGAGAGCGTTAAATCAATGGTTCTACCCAAGTAGGGATCAGCAGTCACTTCTCAGGCAAGCTGCATTTGGGAAATCCTACATTCTTCAATTCATTCCATCAATACTCATATACATTCATTGAAAACTTTTATGTGCCCAGCACTGGGGTCAGAGGAATAAAAAAAAACAAAAACAAAAACAAAAAAACATGGTCTTGGTCCTTAACTAACTCTGAGGCTCATAATTCTATCCATGATTGGTGTCTAAAATCAGAGGGTTAAGTTTCAAGTTGGGTGGGTGTGAAAGACTGTGCCCTCTTCTGGGCCCCACATTCATAATGAGGCAGCCTACCTCAATCAGGCAACATAGTGGATCAAACCATTAGCAGTGATCCACACCTCGGGTTATGCAAGCCCTGCCTGCCTGGGATCTTTCCTTCGCCTCAATTTCTCTTGTGCCAGGTAGGGGCCGACTTCCCTCAGAGTTCCTTCTTTGACAACCAAAGCGAGGTGATCTCTCTCTGGGAAATCCTTTCACACATACAATCAACATCAGCACGTTCCAGTAATTTCATGCATGTTTGTCTTCTCAATAAAGTTCTTAGAGTTCAGGGGAAAACATAGTCTGCATTTTCTGTATCTTTAACTGTGACAGCTTGAGTTTGTTTGTGTGACTGGTGAAAAAATATTTATTGAATGAGTTGAAAATTCAAGAGCCTTAAGAATATTGACAAATCACATATATTAAATAAATGACATCAAACAAGAAAATCAATGAGAAAATTACTTCTTGGCATGTGGGAAACTAGCGTATATATGGGCAAACACAGAGAAGAACACAGAAATGCAGGGATCCATGTTATAGGAATTCAAAGATTTGTTGAATTACTAAATTAGTTAATATTTGAAACTTAATACATACATCAATTAATTACCATTACGAATTCTATACATACCTGGTTTTTGGTTGCATAAGCTCAATATAAAAGGCTTTACTGGGTAATTCAATTAAAAGCACATTGTCCTTATTGTGTTCTCTTTCCCTAGCAGTTTTTTCTGTTGTTTTTTACTGATTTAGATATAAAATTAACCCAAAACTCTCTTCACACTGTCTAAGTGCTTCTTTCTAGTACTCAAACATTCCTCAAAAACATGGGCCAAGCCAACTCCAATACAAAGACCACCCAAAGCTTTCTCTCTGGAAAATCTTAGCCCCTCCCAGTTCCAGCTAACGGTTACCCTCAACTGATGTATTTCAATCTTCCCTGCCTTTCTCCAAATTCAATGCATGGTATAATTTCTATTAAAAAAGAAAACTCATAAAAAATATTATGTTTCACTTTATATGTGTAGGAAAGATACTAAGAGTTGATTACTACTGCATTTTAGCTCCTAGATAAACACAGTCTGATTTGTCTAAAAATATTTTGAAGAATTAAGGATTTTTTAAACATCCTTCTTATTTAAAAATATAATGATGGGGGTCAAGTTATTTGTTTGTGCTGATAAAAGATGGAGATGAAGAAATGTAGTCAACTGAAACTTCCAAACCTGAGTATAGTCATCTTCTCTATCCCGGTTCAGAGCAAATTTGAAGTAACATAGTAAAGTGATGCTGGAGTAAATCAAGTAACATAGTGAATAAGAATAAGGCCCACTTCCTTTTATTTATCTTCTTTCCTTATGGAGGTATTCATGTCAGTTATGTAAAAGAAACGTGGGAAAAGAAAACAGGTGAGTACGTCAGGAGTAGTCAGGTAACCAATTGCTGGTTAGGCATCTTTAAGAACCTTCCTAACATGGCTGAGAGAAAGGTAAGGGAATGACCACATTCAGAGATAGTCCCACCCCTCCAAATGCAAATCTCAAGGAGGAGGAAATGTCAACAGTAGACCCAGCTTTGCAAGCTTGGGGTAGTGAGGTTAGGCTTATTTAATATTCATATTACAAGGCTTTTGGGTCTCCGTGTGCCTGTGATGAAAATATTTGTTCCAGATCCAGGCTACTACCCCACCTTGGAACTCTCTGAGACCTCCAGGAATATTTACACAGCCCAGTGGCCTGTGTCCTGATTATTATCTTTGAGAAAAGAAAGCTAAAATTCTTGCTCAGTCACCCCCCGCCAAGGAGCCCAATCCCCTTTAGCTCTTGTTCACAGAGAGTGTTCTTGTGTCACACTCAGTGCTTACTTTGTCCCCAGCTAGACAATCTGCAGTGACCTCAACAGACCCTGCCTCTGAGACTTGGAGAGCAGCGGTCCCTGAATAAAAAGGGGCCTTAGTGACCTGGGATCTTCGTTACCATCACTGACCTAGCAGCTCTTTCTCCAGGTTCAAGGGATGCGGGGTTGAAAATCTCTGTCCCATGAAATTAGTCATATTCTTCTACCACAGCTTCATGCCATCTTATGCCTAGGCTCCTTTGTTAAAGCCCTTTAGTTATACACCTCTTTCTGTTTACACACACACACACACACACAGACACACACACACACACACACAAAGCATGGTCTCTTTTGTTGAGGCATTATCATCATCATCATCATCATATTTATTGAATGGTTACTGTACTGTGTTAAAGGTTTCACTGTTAATAATTTATCTAATCTTCATGACAATGCTTTGAGGTGAATTCTACTATTCAGCCCATTTTACAGATGACAAAACTGAGGCGCACAAAAGATAGACAACTTTCCTAATGTCACATAGGTAGGAAGTGCACAGCGAGGGCCTTAACCAAGTGGTCTGACTCCAGTAGCCACACTTTGTTCTATGCCCAGTACTACCTGACTATACTGACTTCCACATCCCAACCAGAGAGAGGAAGAAGCTACAAAACCCACAAAACCCATGGTGACCTAGTGACACACTCTAGGTCATGGAGAGATGGTGAGAAATCAGTTCTGGTAGCATTCACATGAATTACCTCTGTAAGAGGCAACATACAGTGACTTGGTCTGTGTTTGGGGCAGAGATCTGGCAGAGAATATTCAGAGAACTTGGATCCTCTAGAATCTCTCTGGAGGGCCTCCAGTGAGTTTGATATCCCAAGCCACAGAGATGTTTCTCATCCAGTCTCCACACTAGCAGTCAGCCCTGCTTCCTCTCTGAGCCTTCTATTCCCTTTGTAAAGGAGCCGGCTCTGGCTTTATATTTCTGGGTAAAAACCTGCTCCAATTTTAGCTTGGTGCCCCAAAGTCTTCCGTATCTAGCATTTATTTGTCAGATGTAAGGCTGGTTGAAACCATTCTAGATGAACTGTGGGAATCCGGAGCATGTCTGGAGACCATATTGACTATAACAGAGAATCATTTCTACAAGATCTACTGGATACAGAAAGTATATTTTTGGGATGAAGCTTATGTGTTTTCTGTGCCATCTTGTAATTCAAGTGAAAAGTAATTATCCAGCCCCAAAGTGTGAATGGACTAAAAGTTATTGTGACATTTCCCCATAAGACAAAGGGGGTACCAGAAAATCCCTGTTTCCATTTATTTTTAACACCCCCGCCTAAAGAGGACATGATTTGCCATTTTGTAAGAACCCATCTGATTCATCTTGAACCTCAGTGAATCCAAAGTTTAATTCTATGTGACATTTCTGGTGGTGCATTATATTTTTGCAAAAATAAAATCCCTTTGATTAAAATTTCACACCTAGCCGAGGACCACGAAACGCTGATTACCTGGTCCAGTCCTAGTCCAGCATTGCCAAAAGATTTACAAACCTCAGCACAACTTGAGGGGAACTTGGCCTAGGCTTCAAGTTAGTGGAAGCAGTCAAAGCCCAAGGCATTTGCCAGGTGGCCTGTTCCCTGGCCTGTGTCAGCAGCTCTAAATTAGGCACATGCTCTTTAAACCCAGCCATGAAAATGATTGGCCAATAGAGCCAGAGCCCAAAGGAAATGCAAGCAGGCTGGCCGTGACTGAGACCAAGGGCATGCAAGAAGTTTTCAGTGTTCCTCTCACCTGCCATCCTCCACGTGTTTGAGGGCAAAAAGCAAAGTTTATTCTCTAAAAGCAGACGCTCGGGTTCCAGCGACATTGAAAGAAATAGAATTGCAAATGCCCAGATTTGCAAATGTTGGTGTTATGGAGTAGAGGCAGGGGCAATCTTCAGGCTAATGATATAACAAAAGTTTTCGTAAAGCCTCGGGCTTAAACATCTCTAGTGTGGTAACTAGCTGCGGTTTTAAAAAGGACATTAGGTTTACATTTGCATCTTTGAGATAAAGGTTTTATGTCAGCAGTTCAGCCCTCTGGACAGCATAAAATCATAAGAAATGATGCCTGGGTTATACCAGCTGGCCACAAGTCCAGGGTTTGGTCTTCAATGACAGTCTGAAGCATAGGCCCCGTGTGACCTCACCCTCCAAAGGTTAGGGGATGCATCTAAAATATTGTTTGTGAAGTTTAAACCCTTCTTAAAGTCATTCGTGTTCTCAACTTGTACAACCTTTGGTATGCTATCTACATGCTATATAAAATAGTATTTTCTCATGTGTATTCTTGAACACTTGCTGGTTTCAAGGAGGTTCATTAGTTCTCTAATTACTAAAGTTGGTGAACGAGTTCTATGATCACCTCTTTTGATTAGATAGATTTTAATCTTAGCCAAGTTCAGACTCTGGTGGCAAGGTGGAAGATGAATTGACGCGTGTCAAGACTGACAGCAGGAGACCAGAAAGGATAGCCCAGAAACAGGTCAGGAAAAGAATGGAAACAAGCTGGAATGAGGGAGTAGTGGGAGGGTGGGAGAAGAGGGGGAGGGGCAAGCTATGTGAGAGCCCGAAAATCATTACAATTCATCTTAACACCTCAGAGTAGAGTCAAAAGGGTCTGAGACCTTTTAGAACTATTTAGAGATCCCTAGCAGAAATAATGAGTGTTGAGAAAGAAGTAATGAGAGGAAGCAATGGGTAGAATCTGGAGCAGAAGACCTGTTAGGGAAGAATCTAGAATGTGGCAGAGTCCTTCGAAAGGAGGCAGTAGGAGAGCACAGCAAATGGAAGGGGTTCATTTAAAAATGTTTGGAAGATTTTGATCAGAACAAAAGATATGACAAAAAGAGGGGTCGATGCAGTATAGACAAAAAGACATGAAATAGTAGAGAGGGCGGAGGGTCGAGGCTGGACCAGTTTTGGAAAATAAGCACTACATGCTACAACAAGACACTGACAGGGGCCCTGAGAATTAGGGACACATAAGACCACCTGACAGATGCATGGAGGTGTGACCCACACAAGTCCCAGAAAGGAATAGAAGAAGCAAAAAAAAAAAGCAACTGATGACTTTAAAATTAGAAAAACTAAATTTGGGCTTATTATGCCCAAGAGGAATATAGCCTGATGCACAATTTATGCAAATTGATAAAGCTGATTACACAAATTAGCCAAGGCTTTGGCTTGTTTTTTCTCTGGTCAATAAATCCCCCCCCTTTCTTTTTTTTCAAATTCAGTCTATCACTATTGGCGTTTCCAACAAACCCTCTTGTTAGTTGTGATGGCCAATTACTTGAAAACACTAAGTGCAAATAATTTCTTATTTCAAGCTCTAGGCCTGAACTTGTAGGATGCTGACAGAGCAGGATAGATTTGAATAGTTGGTTCTCCTATGGTGGGGACATAGTTCATTTAACACATGCATGACCATCCTTAGCGAAATGTTCCATTCAAATAACCATTACCCAAACCCCACCCAACAGCGTGAAACCACGTTATTTGTGAAATAGTATTAATATGCTTCTCAGCCAATCCTCAGAGCTACCGTAGGAAGTAGAATCTATGATCATCATTCAAATGAGAGAAACTGAGTTATAGTGATAAATAAATTAGTGATATATAACCTTCCCAAGGTCAGAGTCAGTAGGCAGTGGAAACAGGGCTCAAATCCAAGTCAAATAAAGCTTATCACTTAGAGTCAGTCTCCTTGGCTCCAGAAGTAGGGCACACAAGGCTGAATTTTCTGGTTCAAGTGCTCATCCCTGTGTGGAAGGGTTTTGGGGAGCAAAAGCACACTGCAGGATTCCTGGCAGGAGGTAGTGTGGTATAGTGGTTAGGACCACGGGGTTCCAGGCTCTGCCACTTTCCACCTGTATCCACCTCCACTTAGTAACGAACAGTTACTACCTCTAAACCTTGATATTCTCATCCATACGATGAGGGTACTATACTATAGTACCTTTCCTATGAATTGCTGTGAAGAGCAAATGAAAAAAAAATTAAAGCATATAAAACACAGCACCTGGCCCAAGGAAATGTGCCAGTAAACCGTTACCTATCAGGACAGTCTTAGTGACAGACAGTATGTTATCTAACAAAACACTCCCGTCGTGCTAACGTAGCAGCAGTTACTTCTCACAAGAACCAGTCTGTGAGGTAAGTATTATTATCAGCCGCGGTCTACAGCACGGGGAAACGGAATCCGAGGCCCCAGAGCTGGAGAAGGGGGAGCAGGACTCACCCTCCATCGGAGGACTGCAGGACCACTGTGCTCAGCGCTCTGCTCCCCTCACCCCTGCCATGCAGCCTCCAACCACAGATCTCTGCTCCCTCTTCCCTGCTTTGTTTGCTTTCTACATCAACTTAAGTGACTACTGGATGCCAGTCTATTCTCCAGAAAAGCACAGCCAAATGCAAATAAAATAGAAGCCACATTGTCAATGATCACAATTCTAGCAACAAACAGAAACATGCGCTTTAAGAGCCTTAGGAGATAAACATCCCCAAATAGAGAGCCCTGATCTCCCAGTGACTCATTTTATTCAACTTTCTTCTCTTATATTTAGCGTTCGCTTTGATGAGGCATACCATTTCTCATGAATGAAAAAGGATAAAGTAACAAGGAAAGGAAATCTTGTCCAAAAAAAGAGCCTGTTTTGTTCAAGACCTGCCCACATGCTAGTTGTGGGCTTTGATGGCTTAATAGGACCTCCCCAGAGCCAAAGGACAAAGGAGCTGTCAACATGGAGAACGGGTATTGCCACCAAGGTGCAGATTTCATTTCTCCCGTTTGGTGACATGTGACTGATGATGAGGTCACCAGGGCAAGGCAGTAAAATCCAGAGGAAAGACGAAAAACCCCAGGTTTTAGCAAGAGCTTTAAATAAAAATGAGCTTCCTCGTTAGTGGGTTTTTCTTCACGAAGCATTCTCAAGTCATTTATTAAAGCATTTTTAGAAATCCACCTAGTAAACAGAGATCACTTATAGCCCCTCCCTGTCACTATTCTTAGTAGTGGCAATTTGTCCAAGGAAACAATTGGCAACATTTGGGACATACTGTTAAATCATAGGAAACATGAGAAAATATAATACTGCCTATGTGAACTATAAAGAGGAATCATGGAAAATCACTGCACTAATAGAAGTAAAGAAAGCTCTCAAGTGTGGGGAAAAGCAAAAGCCCTGATAAGAATTTATGTCCATGCAATGAGAGAAGAGCTGAAATAAGTAAAAGTAGGAACAAGTTACTCTGGTATAAAATTATAGCTTTGGCAAGAAAGTAAAACCCAGGAATTGTATGTTAATATTATCAGGACAACGGCTTTACCTGCCCTTTGAGTATTGTGTGGGAATAATATAGAACTTGCAGTAACTTTGAGATCTCAAAGAGTTCATGAGAAAGGCAACTCAAACCATGAGGAGTTGTAGATCCTAAATTACTAAGGAGGAAAATTAATGGAAAAATTGGTCAGCAGTTCACTGGGACACTTACCTTTCGCTTGGTAAGTATAGAAAAGGACATAAATTCCAGGTATTACCAAGAGAACAGATCCACCAATGTGAAAATTCTCTCCCTCACCTTCTGGCTAAATGTTACCCAGCCTTTCCCCCCACCCCCATGCTATATGCCAAATTTAAAATCCTATAAAAAGCCTGTTTCTCCTAGCTTTAGAGAAAGATGGTAGGCCCAATAGTCCTGGGAGGTTATTTCAAGATTTCTCCTGATTTTTCAGAGGTGGACCCACTGAAACAAACCACCAGGGTGGCAGTTGGGAGGGTCTTTCTGTTCATTTTCTTTCCTCACACTTTCCACTGTTCAGTACCTACACCACTTTCAGTACAATGACAGTGACTTCCATATCACTGAATCCAGTGGGCCATTTCCCTTTTGTTTTCCTCGGGCTCTCAGTAATAACCAGCCACGTGGACCATTGGAAGCATCACTTCCCCTGGATTCCAAGACAGCGCGCTGTCCTGATCTTCTTCCTAACTCTCTAGACACTCCTCAGTGATATCTGACGCTCTTCTGTCCAAATTTACATTTCAGAGGTTCTTAAGACTTGTTTCTAGAGCTGTTTGCCTTCTTACTACCGGTTTTCTTCCCGGGGGATCTACTGATGTCTATGGCTTCAGCTGCTCTCTACATACCTGGGAATCTCTAGCTTATAGCTCTAGCCAGGGTACCTTCCAGTCTCAGCTGCAGTGTCTCAAAGTCACTCATACTAAACACGTCTGAGGCCAAACTCATGGGCTGTTCCCTCATCCTTAATCTGCTGCATCTAGATAGCCGCACAAGCTATAAACATGCCTCTTCCTCATTATCCATCCATTTTTTTCTGTTACTGTTCTCCATCCCCACTGCTACAACCCTAGTCTAAGTTTCTTGCATATCTCACCTGGCATGCCTTCCTCATTGATCACCCCCTATGGTCCCTTACCCCTCTCATGCATTCTACCCTAGTGACCAGAGCTATTTCATGCAAGTGGAATCTGATCTGTCTACTCCCTTACTGAAAGCTCTTTCAACTTTTTCATTTCTCTGAGGAAAAAACGCCAGTCTCTAACATGGCCTAGATACAAAGGCCTGCAAAATAGGGACAGGTGTAACTTTACAAGATCACCTTTACTACATTCCCCTTAACCTCTTGCTTTAACCATGCTTGCCTTTTTCATGACCTGGTCAACACCTGATAATGTCCCCCTCCTCTCACTTCCTCCAAAGGGCATGTTCCTACTTGCCTCGGGGTCTTTGCGCATGCCTCGACCTTTTTCCCTACTTACTCTTCAGAGATCAGTGCCACATTATATCCTCAAGGAAGGATTCTGTGACCTCTCCTCAAGTCCTCCTTTTTGATGATTATTTAGCCCCTGAACTTTTATTTTTCCTCAGGGCTAAGGGTGAGAAGTAAGTCTGGTTTCAAATGCAGCCTTTAATCTACACCAGATACCACTCTGATTGCTCCACCCAGTTGCCGAAGTATGAGCTGAGGTAAATAGGCCAGTGTATAAATTGAAAGAGGTAAACCACAAATTCTAGATAGAATAAAAACTTGAGGGTGAAAAACAGCATATCGACATTTAGAGGAAAATATGCGAGGATTTAGTTGGAATGTGGTATAAAGGGGGTATTTCTTTAAGCAAATTGAAAAATACATAAATCATAAAGGAAAAAATGCATACATTTGACTACATTAAAAATTGTTAAATGCTGTTCAATAAAAGTCACTATATACAAAACAAATGAAAAGCAATGGACTGTTACGATCTAAACAGGAAAACATTAGTATTTAAAATACAAAAACACTTTTATAAATCAATAAGAAAAACAAACAATTCAATTGGAAAATGGACAGAGAATGTTAACAGGAAACTCATGAGAAGAAATCTAAATGGTTAATAAAAATAGGAGGATCTATTCAGTCTCAGTAAAATGAAGTGTCCACTTCACCCATCTATTGGCAGAATTTTTAAGTCTGACTTTACCAGGTGTTGACTAGATAGTGGAAAAGTACAAACTATCCTAAGCCACCAATGGGTGTATAAATCTATTTAATCACTTTGGAGATTAGTCTAGCAATGACTATCTACAATCTGAAAATTCCATCTCTAGGTGTATATTCTTGAAATCAATTGCAAATGAGGAATGAAAAGTTCATTGCATCATTGTTTCTAAAACTAAAAAGGAAATAATCTAAAATATCTATCAATAAAGTATGAGCTAAGAAATTAGAGTATATGCATATAACGAAGTACTATATGGCAGTTAAAATACAGGAATATGCATAATATGTATGAATATGGCTAAATCTATGGAAAACAGAATGTGGAGTAGAAAATACAAACTGCAGGTTCATATTTATGCAAAATACTATATCATACGCTAAACATGTAGTGTCTAATTTGAAATATAATTCATGGATA
>NW_027397063.1:123926284-123941082 GCF_003265705.2 Callorhinus ursinus | reverse complement strand
CACACACACACACACACACACACACACACACACACACACACACACACTATACTAAAAGGGAAGGCCGTACGCCAGTACTGGCCCAAGTTCATGGTCTTCAGTTTATACTTTGGAAGAGGAAAGCTAGTTGTCTGATAAGCAAAGTCTGTTACCCTGTGTTTTGTTCCCCTCCTCTCTGTTTTTTTTTCTGATGTTCATGAAGAGGTGATGCGCTTCCCAGCCCCCAGTGACAATCTCAGAAAGTAAGATGGAGGGAAGCCTTCCTAGAACGCTCGATCCCTATTATATCTTTCAATGCACACCAAGATTTACACACACACACACACACACACACACACACACACACACACACACACCCTTGGTGAGTGTGGACTCCAGCCCTCAGATATTCCCCAGCAGTTCACCAGCAAACCACTTTGGCTTTTTCCGTTTCAACGATTACTCTTTGTAAAGCTTTCTCTTTCAAAAAAAAAAAAAAAAGCAATATGTACAGATGTTAAGTGTTGCTCTTTTTTCTTCCGTAGAAAACATTAAGAAGTTGTTATTTACTGCTTCCTTTGGAAGGGTTTTAAATTATTTATCCCTTGGCAGTTCTCACTCCTATTTTTCCAGCCCCATCCCTCTTTCTGAGGGCTCCTCCTGCCCCTTCCAGTGACAGCAGCTCCACAGGAGCCCCGGGGCTGTGCCTAAGAAAAGCATCACCACCAGCAGCCAGCCCTTCAGAAGCGACAGCCAGTATGCCCTTCCCTAGCTGGGCACTTGCCTTCCCTGGTGAAGGGCTAGAGCTCCAACCCTACTTCCCTGAAAAGGCTGACTGTGAATCCCTTTCTGAGGGATGGAGTCAGCAGTCCCGAGCATTTCACGTTGTGTTTTTGCTTTTTTGTTAAAAATGAATGTGAGCAGACAGGATGAGAGAGGCCATTTTTAATTCAGTATTACTTAAGCGGAAAAATCGTCCCTCAATCATTCCTCCTGTAAGTAGCTGTTTTATTTTTACTAATTAAACAATTGTTTGCTTTGGAGAAGCAGTAAAATACACTGAGAGTACTTTTAGCCTAGGGCAACTAGATGGCCCAGATATAGCAGGCCAGTACCATCTTTTTAATGGACTTTCTTGCTGTCTGTTGCAAATGGTCCGGGCAGTGAGAGGCTCCAGCTCTTCCGGTCTGTTTCCTCTCCTCCCCCTTGCTGTTCCAATGGCCCGGACTCCTTCATGCCTCACATCTGCACCATTAGGCCCCAGAAAGGTGGGCAAGGGGCCCAGTAGCCGCAAAACCACTTCCACTCACTGGCAACACTTCAACAACCCTGCTGCCCGCATCACAAAAATCTTCGATGATGTTCAGTCAAATCTGGTTAGCTTATTTTAGCCAACCATACTATCCCCCAAAATCAAAGCAATTACTGTTTGCTTTAGGAGGGGGTTTATCCGACAGTCCGTTCTGCTCAGAAATTTTTTCTGTAGGGTGTAATGATTTGTTTTTAAAGGTGTGTGTGACCACTCAGACCCACAGACATACCACACACACGTGTATAAATCTCATGGGTAAAATATGATTACTTTTATTCAAAATGGTATTAATCCTTGTTAATAACTTGACCTGTCTAAAATGCACAGGAGGTGGCTCAAGTTGCAAGAAGGAGGAACAATAAACAGAAGGGGAAGCTCTGAGCCCCAGCTCTCTGGAATATCAATCACCCTTTCTCTCCCATAATCCAAAGTGCCAAAGGAAATGCAGGAGACCTATGAAAGCTGTTCTGCTATTTTGGTGGAAGGGGAGATTTTATTTAATAAAAAGGAAGGAGGGAAGAAAGAAGGGAAGGAATGGGGGGGGAGAGGAAAACAATACAAAGCACACATAAATGTCTCTCAAAATGTGAAAGATTCTGTTTAATTTTAGTTTCAGTTGCTGCTTGAAATAAATGAAAAGCAATTCCAGTGGTAAACTGAGCCCTTCAATGTAAGAAATCATTTCCATTTTTTTCCTCAGCTCCAATCCTAAATTATAGCAGTCCCAAGAGCACCAGTGAGAGAGAGGCAGAGCTGGGCGCCGGTCAGTTTCCACAGCCCCACCGCTTCAGCGGCCCTCTAAGAAACAGCCTGAATAAGGGTTGAATGGAAGGAAGCCATCAGAACCCGTATTTGAGAATCACAGATTCTTCCTCTGTAATTCTCAAAAGTCTACCTTAGAAGGAGCTTTGACATTGCCTGAAAGGGCCATGTGCTATTTAAAATAGTGAATTGGATCCTACGCTATTTCTTCGTTAACAGTTTTTCAACTTAAAAATACTTTAAGATGAACTCTGTTTGCAGACTTGCATTCTTCCCTTTGATGCTCATTTTTCTACTAAAGAAAATCCTGCCAACTTTTCATTACACATGATAATGCAAGAGAGACATCATGGGTTAATTTAAGTTTATAAGGATTCCAAAATTCTCCTACTATTCAATAGTTGGAGCAAAAAATATGAGGATGATAGACTAACTAGTAGGTCTCCCTGCAGGGCTACCAGAGAACGGTGAGGAGCGAAATGTTAAAAAGCCAATCAGAAAATTGTTAATCAATGTTTATAGAAAGTCATTTCTCTTAGGTGGCCATCAACAGACATGCTCTGTAAATATCTTTGACTTGTAAAGATCTTTGCTCTGTAAATATCTTTGACTTATAAAATATCTTTGACTTTGACTTAGGTGGCCATCAACAGACACGCTCTGTAAATATCTTTGACATCATAGCAAAATTGTGCATCAAATGCTCTTTTAACACAGATAAGAGTATAACTACATTTGCCTGTGAGTTGCAGGGGGAGATATAGGGCAGAGAATGGGCATACAAAATGGTATACAAAAGGGCTATAAAATGTTTTCTCACAGAACTTAGATTCCATGGGGACACAAAATGAATCCACGTGAAGGGTCGTGGGTCAGTCAATCTGAAATTTAGTTGTCTATCCTAGACTCTCTTCTCTTCCTCCCCCACATTTACTCTCTTACTAACCTCTGGCATGTCTACCACCTGCATGTCCCTTGAACCTGTACCCTCCCCATTTTTGCAGCCAGAGTACTATTTCAGGCTCTTATTGCCCTCTGACCCTATTGTGGTCAAGATGGTGTAGGTAACAAGAAGCCCCACAACCTCAGTGGCTTCACACAAAGTTTCTTACTCAGGCAGCATACCCAGCATGCATGATCCGGAGCTCTGCTTATCATAATCACCAGGGGACCCAGACTGAGGGATGTTTCGCGATCACGGAGGCAGGGTAAGAAGAGGAGATTAAATCATGCCCTGACTCTTAAAGTTCCCACCCAGAAAAGTCACATGACACCTCAGCTAACATTTCATTAGCCAAAGCCTGTCACACAGCCACACCCAACCCCACAGAGAGCCCGAAAGTCAAAGCAGACCATGTGCCTAGAAGGAAGAATGCTGGTAAGTGTGACCCACACGTCAGGTTTAACTGAACAGCTCCCGAACAGGTCTTCCCGCTCTCTGCCTCACCTCCTCCAATTCATCCTCTCCACTGACCTTTCTTAAATTCAAATATGATTATCTGAGCATATTACCACCCTGATTAAAAATATTTAATGGTACATATGTCACCTGAGATGAAGCTAAACGTGGTTGGCACGTTGAACAAGCCCATTTAAATCTCTCCTATTTTCTTCTTCATCTCCTACCACTATTGCAACCTTGCCCATCTGTAGCCAAAATGCCATATGTTCCAGCCATACAGAAGCACCAAGTGGCATGTCTTTTGTTATCTCTGCACTTCTGCACATGCTGTCTTCTCTCCCTATGCCAAGGATGGCCCCCAACCTATTGCACCCTCTTCCTCTTAGAGGAATGTGTCTGCTAGGAATCATCTAAAAGGTCACAGTCCCTGGAACTACTCCCCTGACATCCCCAGGTGGAGTTAAGCTTTCTTCTGCTCTCATGATGCTATCTCCCTACCTGGCATGAGAATTACTATTTGTTTAAGTTTCTCCACCAATAGATTTTGAACCCCAAGATGGAAATGGGCTATGTTTTTTATGGGATGGGCCTAACATATAATAGATTATTTGGAAAGGTTTCTGGGTATGTAAAATAGAACACACACATACACAAAATCAAGTTCTAAGCTTTGGTATAGAACCTAAAGTCTACAGGAGTACCGAATAAATGAAACACTAGTTCTCATCCAAAAGTACATTAATTTTCTCTAATTTGCACATATGTGTTACTGTGCTGATATGTTGAGAATAATTGATGCGCTTTTCTCTTTTGTCTTTGTAAGTACAGACCCTTCACCCTGGTTGATGGGGCATCTGTCTTCCCAGGGAGAAGATTAGGACCACTAGACATGGCATAGAAAGAGAGAATAAGGTAATTTTCCGTCTCTGACATTCAAATTTAAGATTTTACAGCCAGACGATCATATGGCAAGCCAGACTCCTGTATTAAGAAAACACTGTCTAAATTTAGCATACTGAAAACCAGACTTGATGGGCTGGAGGGACGTTCAAACAAAAGGAAAGAGAAAGTTTGTCCCTTTCTGACTCTGGGGGATTGTGGGTAGGCAAAGCAAGAGCCGCATTAGAGCCAGATAACAGATCCCTCCTGACTGAGTCTCTGTAGGCTAGATGTGGAGAGAGAGAGGACTGATAATTGAGGATAGCACCAAAGGCAAAAAGAAGCTCACCTTCTGGGTCCCCTTCTCTCCAATCACTTTAGATCACCTTCGCTGATCTGGAATACAACCACATCAAAGTAAATTTGGCACTGGAGCATGGTGACAAAGAAGGATGACATTCATCATTCCCAAACCTGTG
The DNA here is from genome assembly GCF_003265705.2 of Callorhinus ursinus. Lineage (NCBI taxonomy): Eukaryota > Metazoa > Chordata > Mammalia > Carnivora > Otariidae > Callorhinus > Callorhinus ursinus. The sequence goes on along the minus strand of NW_027397063.1, from coordinate 123,936,269 downwards.
CTGTGGCCCCAGAAGGAGGTCATTGTAGCCAGGTGAAGTTGCTATAACATGCGTGGTAAAGTGGACCACCAATAGCAGCTTCTTGCCAGAGCTCAGAGGGGTCCAAGGTAAGCCTAGAGGACACCAAGTCAGGTATGGTTTACCATCAGCCAAAGAGAAGACCATGGATGCCACAGCTTCTGACATCAGAGGCCAAGACACCCGGTGGTCTGTGAAGATGAGACACAACATCAGACATCAGTAAATAACAGACCTGATATACCTGAGGAGCAGCTTGAGGCACGAAGCCCCTTCGCCTGCACATGGGGAGGGGGTAGAAATCCCACATCCTTCCCTCTGTTAGGCTGGACATATAGAGAAGATCATTGAAAAACTAATCTATTTTTAAAGAGACTGATAAAATTATTGCATCAGTCTAAGCTTTAAGGCAAATTGGACATTTAGTTGATATTTCTCCCACCTTCCAACGAGTGGGGGAAATGTGAAGGACTCAATAAAAAGGCGAAAGATTTATACAATCTGAAGAGAAACCAGAGTATTGAAGGACTCAATAAATAAAGAAATGTTTCTTTGCTGTAGATCCAGAGTGAAACTTGCAAACCCATTACATATGTATATGTGTATTTATATACGTACATTCAGGAGCATGTTTATTCCACCTTAGTCCATAAAGGATTTGATAACATCTTTTTTTAACATACCATTTGGACTTACATGACTTACAGGAGGACAATAAATTTCAAATACGCTTCAGTCACATATTTTTATTCCTCTCGTAGCCTACACAGTAGTGGAGCTGGACATATTGGTTATGGAATTCATATATCTCAGGGAATTGTCCTTAGAGAAAGCAGCAGCTGGTTTTTGTTATCTGTGGTAGAGACTTCTGGTGCTCCCACAAGTCCAGTTCTCATCTTCCAGGCATACAGGAAGATTACATTTTACCACCCCCTTATCATGCCAAAGGGACTGTATCCTATTTTTGGCCAATGGGTTGTGGAAAGTATGATATGATCACTTCTGGGCAAAAGATGGGCATGACCCCCCAAAAGTCTCTTCCTCTACCCCATTGCCTGAGGAAGCCATATTATTCCAGATGGTGCATTGGTAAGGCCGGTTTATAAGTTCTGTGTGGAAGACAAGCCCCATCCCCCCCATGGACCATGTGACATGAATGAAAAATGAACCTTTCTTACATTAATCAATGGAGATGGGGGGATGTTTGTTACCACAACATAACCTAAGCTGACTGGACTAATACATTAGACATAGTCAATATTTCTACAGATTGAAAAATGAAGATAGGAACAAGGACTTTAAAAATAAAATGGGATGGATATGGGGATAAGATGTTTTAAGCTACTTAAAAGTGCAATACAAATAAAATCAGCTTCCAAGCACTCATGGTAAGGAAAGAGTAATCCACTATCCCCAATGTCTTGGTCATGGACCTTCAGACACTTACCATTATTACCAAAGCTTTCTACATCGTCAGTGCCTCTTTGCTTTCCTGAGCTTCACCTGCCTCACACAGATATTAAATGTGAACCATGCAGCATCGTCATATGAAAACACTCAACCTAGCTTCAAACTGGCAAGGTGAGAGTCCAAATATTGATGTGTTGCTAAAATGTAATACTAGTAGAACAAAGTATCCCATCATAGCCCAGCACATTCCAAGACATTTTTTTCCTGAGCAAATGCTATTTTCTTTAGCTAGCTCTGTATAAAAGTATTGAATATCCTCTCAAAAAACTCAAAAATACTCATGGGTGAACTTAAAATCATGGAACAATCTTTAGATATGCTTTTAATTGAGGAAATGAATTTTAAAAACACCCTTTAAAGAGCAATTCATAGAATGAGCAATTCCCAAGAGGTTTAATAGCACGTTGGGTGCTGCCACCTGTGGCAAAGTTCCAATTGTGTGGGCCATTTTATGGCGCCAGGCCTGGACTCTTTTGTAGCAGAGACGTCATCATTATGATCCATCCATAGACAGCTCACTCCATAAATATGCACATAAATTCAAAATCTTAGTGGTGGTGTTATTATTGTAATGGAAATACTGTACATCTTAAATCAGTAGAGGTACTGCATTTAACTTGGAAGTCAAGTTTCTATGACAGTGTAGGACTGCCTTGAAGAATCCCATTTACTCTGACTCCTTCAAGTCCCTAATAATGGACCTTATTATGAGTTGCCTGAAAGCTGATTATGTTTAGGGCCTTGGCAATCATCAACAGTCAATCATTTCGTTTTTGGTGGATCTTGGAGATGGTATCCTAGAATAGGAAGTAACCCATCTACTCATTCATTTATTTATTCACTCAACAAATATTTATTGAGTGCTTCCTATGTGACAGAAACTGTACTAAGTCCTGGGGATCCAGCAGTGAACAGAACGGACAAAAATTCTTGTCTTCATGGGGCTTACACTACAGTGGGGCTAAGGGTCAGAAAATCAGGGTCAAAGGCTGAGTCTGTGATCTTAGTTTACTTGACGATAAAGCTGTGGGACTGGAGGAAGTTCTCAACCGAAAGTACTACCTGAGAGAGTGTATGGAAATATGTTGGGAGGCTTTTGTTATAATAATAATTGGGGGATGCTCTTAGCATTTAGTATCACAGGCCAGGAATGTGAAACATCTTTCACACAGGACAGTCTCTCACCAGGAAACACTGTTCCACCCAAAGCACAAATAAAATTCCCTTTGAAAAACTCCTGATGCTTTATAAGATTTCTTCCATCTCTAACACCATATAAATTTAGAAGAATTGGCTTTTATTTCTTCTTAAAAAAAAAAAAAAAAACAACTAGGTGCTTGCCGTCTCAGAGGACACATCCAAGAAAGAGGATTCCTGATAATTCTTCATTTCTCTTGGATGTTCTAACTGAAAGTATAAACCTAGAGTCTCGTGAAAATAAAAACACAAGCCAAAGACACATTTTCTTATTCCAAGCACAGATTCCCATCAGAAAGGTGTCTGGATTTTTTTCTCCCAAAAAGAAAGTATAGTGAGTGTCTCTTACAACCTTGAGACAACTGTGAATATTCTCTATCAAAAGAGATGCCCTATTCACACCATAGAGATAAGAAGCATGAGTTAACCTGGAATCTGAGTCCATCCTGAATAAAATTTTGTGGCTTAATTTACCAAATTGATCTTACAACAATCTCCAGCTCATCCTGACCCACAGTAGATAATGTCAGTGTTCTCTCTGCATTAATCTATTTATGGTACTTCATATCTGCAAGCGAGTTCTGTGATGATCTAACGTGTTTCCCCTTCTCAAGCTGTCCTTCCTTGGAGATTCTGTTCACTAGCTTAGGGGAAAGAAAATTAAAATGAAATGAAATCAATTGAGGGGGAGGGATGAACATTTGCATTTCAGGCTAATTCCTAGGTAATGGTGCCAGTCCCTGAACCCCACTTTGAGAACCACAAGTTTTGACAGTTTCTTTCACATACTTTCCGGGCCAAGTAAATGTCAAAATTATTCTGTAGCTGTGGAATGCAGGAACAGATTCCAGAGTATGACCCTGTTTCTGATGCCTAACTTTGGTGCCAAACTTCATGAACTATCAAAGCTCAGTTTCTCCCTCCAAGTGGCCGATGACCACTAATTACTAATACAGTGACAACAAATATTGCACCTGTGGTATTTGCACTCAGCCTAATGGAGGAGACAAGTTTTAGGGGGTAACAGAATTTCCTAGGCTTCGCACCCTTTTAAAATAGCAGTCCCTATAATCTGTTCCTTATCCCAACCAAATCTGGAGGATTGAATTCAAGCTTGGCACAGTGGAACCTGACCACGAAAGGGCAGCTAATAATTAAAGTCAACACTCCCCACAAATAGATTTGATTCTGGCTGAATTGGGCAGCAATGGTTTTTGGGGGGTTTTTTTTGTTTTGTTTTTTTTAATAACATCCTATTGCCCTTCAGGATATCCTGGGCCAGATGTCACTGACCTAGGACCATCTGAACTTCCTAAAGTCAGGATGTACTGCCGTCGAGATTCAGAAGACTTGGTATAAGGACTTAGGTAGAGTCCTAACTCGAGGACGCTTTCTGCCAATAACAATGAGTCAGTGATTTGAATTCTCTGAAGATTCCTTACCCACAGAATGGGGACAGGAAGATCTGTTCCAAGGCTGGTGATGAGGACTTAATGGAATTATGTACATAAAAAAACTTTGTAAGCAATTCAGTACTACACAACACAAGCTTTTCATAGCAAGTCCCAGGTAATGGTAAGCCATAGGGCATAGTCGTGTTTTGTTCATGGCTGAAACTTCATGCAGCAGCCTAAAGGGTTTAGAATTTTCTGAATTAAGGGATGCCTGAGCGGCTCAGTCCGTTAAGCGCCTGTCTTCAGCTCAGGTCATGATCCCAGGGTCCTGGGATCGAGCCCCACATCGAGCTCCCTGCTCAGCGGGGAGCCTGCTTCTCCCTCTGTCACTCCTCCTGCTTGTGCACACTCTCTCTCTCTCTCTGACAAAATCTTTAAAAAAAGACTTTTCTGAATTAAATTTATGAACAGGTATCCACAAAAAAATAAAGGTGGGGTTTTTTTTATTATTTTTTTTCTTTTTTTAAAGATTTTATTTATTTATTTGACAGAGAAAGACACAGCGAGAGAGAGAACACAAGCAGGGGGAGTGGGAGAGGGAGAAGCAGGCTTCCCGCTGAACAAAGAGCCCGATGCAGGGCTCAATCCCAGGACCCTGGGGTCATGACCTGAGCCGAAGGCAGACGCTTAACGACTGAACCACCCAAGCACCCCAAAGGTGAGTTTTTAAAAATGTAGGCTAACTATATCTACAGCATTAACAAGGCATTCCATTTGATTAGAGGTCCAAGTGGTTTTCAGGTCTCTGGGCATTCATATTAGTTTCTCTTATTGTTTTAATACACAAATACATACACTACGGTGTTTCTAAAATCTCCAGGGTGGAGAAGGCAGTTGTCCCCCAGCGGTGTCATCTAAAGAAAGTGTATGTGCTTGACATATAGTAACTGGGAAGTGTATTGATGCTTTACGCTATGTAGCAATGTTCTTTGAACAAGAAGAACAAGTTTGAAGGACTCACACTATCTGGTTTTAAGCCTTACCAAAAAGCTATAGCAATCAAAACAGTGTAGTATTAAAGACAGAACAGAACATATAGATCAATGGAACAGACTTGAAAATGCAGAAATGGACCCACATATATGGTCAACTATTAAGGAGTTGTATCCAGGATACATTTTTTAAAAAAAACGCTCAAAACTGAATATTAAAAAAGAAAACCCAATTCAAAAAAAAAAAATGGGCAAAGAACTTCATCAAAAATGTACAAATGGCAACGGGTGCCGGGGTGGCTCAGTTGGTTAAGCGACTGCCTTCAGCTCAGGTCATGATTCTGGAGTCCCGGGATCGAGTCCCACATCGGGCTCCCTGCTCAGATGGGAGTCTGCTTCCCCCTCTGACCCTCTTCCCTCTCGTGCTCTCTATCTCTCATTCTCTCTCAAATAAATAAATAAAATTTAAAAAAAAATTTTAAAAATGTACAAATGGCAAATAAACACATGAAAATATGCTGAACATAATTATTCACTGGAGAAATACAAATTAAAACCACAATGAGACACCCCTATATATTTGCTAGAAAGGCTAAGATGGAAAAACAAAGAAAATCTGGCAATACTAAGTGTTGACAAGGACACGAAACTGCTGGAACTTTCATTCATTGATGGTGGGAATGCAAAATGGCGCAGCCACTTGGAAAAGGGTTTGGCCATTTCTTAGAAATATAACCGTACACTTACCATATGACCCAGTAGTCAGATCACTAAGTATTTAACCAAATGAAGTAAAAGTTTATGTTCACACAAAAACATGTCCATGAATGTTTAGGGCAGTCTTATCTTTCAGTGCTCAAAACTGGAAACAACCCAAATGTTACACAACATGTAATGGATACATCTGTGATGTTCTATACTGTGATCTATCCATACAATGGAATACTATTTAATAATAAGGAACACATTGCTATATGCACACAACAGGATGGATCTCAAATACATTGAGGCAAATGAAGTACACAGACCCAAAGGTCTACATATTGTAGTATTCCATGTATATGACACTCCTGAAAAGGAAAAAACTATAGAGACAGACAATAGATCAGTGATTGCCAGGGAATGAGTGTGGGGGGCCAGGATATCTGCAAAGAAGACACAGGGGAATTCTTTTAGAATGATAAAACTATTCTATATTTTTATTATGGAGATGGTTATATAACTGTATGTGTTTGTCAAATCTTGTAGAACTAAACACTAAGAAGTTCATTTTACTGTATATAAATCACACTTCATTTAACATGAAGAAAGAAAATGTATCATTCCATTTTCAAATGTAAGGTTATATTAATTATTGAACAGAGTCCTGAAAGTGCACATTTTCTTTTTGCCTTCCTCTGGGACAATAACACAGCCCGGGAGAAGTAGGCATGGGCATTGCATCAGATTGCGAACTGGTTTTACAGAAATAGCGATGTCCCTCTTTGCTTTCCAGTGACAGCCCATGGTAAACCACAGAGTTCTAGAATGATTAGTAGATGTGAATTGATGATGGACCTTCAGCTGTCCATCAGGACCTGAACCAGGAACCAGGCTGTGCGATGTCCACCGGGCAGGGGAGGCAACTCAGAAGGCATGGTTGGCCCCTGATGTGGAACTGGGCTGAAACCACAGCTGCAAAATGCTTAGAATTCTGGAAAACTGTAATCAGGTGCCCACCCCGGTAGATGCCACTGGTGAGGTAGGTTTTAATGCCATGTATCCTCTTTAAAGCCATTGCAGTGCTAAGAAATGGGAAAGTGATGGAGAGAATAGTAGTAGTAATCGCTGGCCTTTATTGAGCATTTTTATCCCTTTGCTTTACACATCTGATCTTATTTAATCCTCATGGTTACTCTAGGAGATGGATGTGAGTATAATCACATTCTCATAAATAAGGAAAACAAGCCACAGAGATGTTAAGTAGGTGTCCCCAAATCACACAGTTAGTATAGGGTGGAGCCCATATTTGAGCCTGGGCTCTGAATCCAATTCTCCTTAACTGAGGGAGGAAAAATAAGAAAGTCTGTTTTGTGTCTTTGTTTTAAGAATTCTTTTAAAGCGTTCTTGGAGGTGCCTGAAAAGCCAGTGCAGCCAACTCTCGTGGCTCCCAACCCTTATTATTAATGTCATATAGATACACATGCATACTTTAATTTAAAATAACTCCTTGCCCTCCTCCTCTTTGGTACTGTTCATCTCCCCCCACCCCCATGCACTAGCCAAATGGTGTACCAGACTGTGTAGCTAACACTTGCATAATAACTTAAGATCTCACAACCCCTCTATTTATCAGGCAACAATATTACCAAAAATAACCGCACACATAACTAAAGAGAGGAAGCAAGAGGTGGGGGAGAATCTGTCAATATGTTTGGAAATGTACAATGAAGAGATGGTGGAGCAGCTTTCACTCTCTGAAGTCACATCTTTGGGACATTTGGAATAAACAAGGGTCCTGTGGGCCATCCTACAGGAGGGCTGCAGAACCTGGATTGAGGCCAAGAGTGGGGAGATGGTACAGGGTTTCAGCTCTACAGTCCCAACATGTGGTATGTGGAGGCAGCAGCTATGACAGAAAGCCCCAGAAAGAGAGGTGAGCATCACAGCGTCCGAATGCCCTTGCTGAAAGGAAGCTGCAGGCACCCTCCGGACCCCGGGCCACACTCAGCTCAAAGTCCTCCAAGGGCTCCTTCTCTTTCCCACAGCTCTTAGGTTCCCAAGGTTGACATTGAATGTCTCCCCACCCACGGGACTTCCCAAGGTCATCAGGGTTAGCATAAATGGCCACTGGTGATGTGCTTCCTACACACATTCCAAGGGGACGAGGGGCAAGGAAAAGTGGCAACAGCTAGAGCAGTTCTTTCAAACCCCCAGCTCCGTCCTCCAAGTGTGCAAAATATCATCAGTATTGATGAACTAATGAACCACAAGAATATGTCGCGCATGGCTTTTATGCAGGCAGTTCTGTCAAGATGCAGAACAGTGGGGTCTGCCGTGTGGCACTGCCTCTTCCAGGTACAGCTTCAATGAGTTTTATCTCGGCTTGGAACACAAAGTGTGTTCTGATACTAATACTGATAAAAGCATAAAGGCTGGCGCCATCTGCCATGGCAACGATCAAGATGGCAGATGCTTTTCATCAGCTTTATCTGAACTTTGCATTAATGGGAATTCAGAGACTGTGGGTGCATTTTCCAAAAAAAAAAAAAAAGGACATTAAAACGATAGCACTCCTCTGAATAAAACCAATTCGTCAAATATCAACCTATTCTCACTGCCTTTATTTCTCTTGCAAGAAAAATAAGAGGGAAGGAATCTTGCTGTGTTTTTGTTGTTGTTGTTGTTGTTTGGTTTTGGTTTTCCTAGGCGCCACTCCAGTTGTCCTGTGGCTTTATCCAGACCACTCTCAAGGCTCGAACCCTGGGAAATTCATTAGGAGGGCTGTCACCTCCAAGCAGTCCTCCACTGTTGCAGCAAATAGGATTTGAATGTGCGGTCTCTGAGGGCAGGGCATGCAACAAAATAGTGTGAGTGTTCAGAGCCTACCATAAGTAATAAAAGAGGCATTTTTCAAAAAAGAAGACAAAGAAGGAGGAGGAGGAGAAGGGAGATTGAGAGAAAGAGAAAAAGAAGAAATCATGTTCCAGCAGGACTGCCTGGAACTGGGGTATATATTTGTAGTTTACGGTTTATAGCACATACCCCTCTCTGTCATTCATTAGCCACAGGAGAACAGGACAACTCACTATATCCAGAAAAAATGCTAATAATTTCAGCCCATGAGCTGAGTGATGTTGGCTAGGAAAGCATATAGTATGTATAAATACATGGTGGTAATAGCAGGTTGTGTACACGATACTGTTCTGCTTCTCTGCTTTATTATATATCATTTTCCACAGGATGTTTCCCTTCTTTTTCACTTGTTAATTAAGTCTATTTTTTAACTATCTATCTATATATAAATGTATTGATTTAAGAAAGTTTACTAAGACTTTTCCTATAAGTAAGATACATTGGATTTCAAATATTTTTTATTTCTCTGCTGTGTAGATGTACACATACACATAAAGCATAGAAACAAATACATGTAAAGCATAGATAAACATATGTATATATCACACATACACACAATTGACCATTTATGTGTACATAAATATTCTTGCACGTAGCGTCGTAATAAAACCAACAGGAGTATGTAAGTGAGAAAGGTACGAACACATGATGGACATATAAAAACATTTAAAGCAAAAATCTTCATAGCTACACAAATGACTACCAGAAATTGGAGAGAGCCCTTTGAAAAGAATTTTTTCACCCTGAAAAGGGGAAAAGAGGAAAATCAAAACCAGAGAAGATGAATAGTAAAAACCAAAAGAGCAGCGCCATGGAGGGGCCAGGAGCTCTTTCATGAAACTTGAGCTGGACCACTGACCTCCATCTAGCTCAGGGGCTCAGGAAGATATTGCAGAGAGCATGTCAAGCCTGCCCAGTTAGGTAGAATAATCCAACTGCAGCTGGTTGCACAAAGAGAGCTCTGTGAGAACCCTTGTTTTCCTGATTGTGATCAGGTTGATGGTGGCTTCTTCCCCCAACATATCACAGGAATATTTTCTCCCTGGAATTTCTCCATAAGAGATTTATTCATCCTATTTTTTTAGAAAGAAAGAGAAAGAAAGAAAGAAAGAAAGAAAGAAAGAAAGAAAGAAAGAAAAGAGAAAGAAAGAAAGAAAGAAAGAAAGAAAGAAAGAAAGAAAGAAAGAAAGAAAGAAAAAAGAAAGAAACAAAGAAGAAAGAAAAAGAAAGAAAGAAAGAAAGAAGAAAGAAAAAAGAAAGAAAGAAAGAAAGAAAGAAAGAAAGAAAGAAAGAAAGAAA